>NW_021703765.1:85844331-85876384 GCF_005190385.1 Monodon monoceros | reverse complement strand
GGGGGAGGGGAGGAAGGAAGGAAGCTCCTGGCTCCAGGGGCCCTGGTGGCAGAGTCAGCTCCACAGGCCCTCCTGACTGTCAGCGTTAATTAACCACCTTCCTGGAGAGCTGGCCTGACTCTGCAAGGCTCCTGCTTTACATGTAGGACAGGGCAGCTCATTACAGGAAGTCTGGGGAAGTCAGGAGAAAGGTGTCCAAAATACCAGCAGCACAGCACAAGAAAATGTCATTTTGTCTATTGCCTCTCAGTACTTTTTTTAAAAATTAATTTATTTTTTATTTATTTTGGCCGCGCTGGGTCTTTGTTGCTGTGTGCGGGCTTTCTCTAGTTGCAGCGGGGGGGGCTACTCTTCTTTGTGGTGCGCGGGCTTCTCATTGCAGTGGCTTCTCTTGTTGTGGAGCACAGGCTCTAGGTGCACGGGCTTCAGTAGTTGTGGCTCACGGGCTCTAGAGCGCAGGCTCAGTAGTTGTGGTGCACGGGCTTAGTTACTCCGCGGCATGTGGGATCTTCCTGGACCAGGGCTCAAACCCGTGTCCCCTGCACTGGCAGGCGGATTCCTAACCACTGCACCACCAGGGACGTCCCGACAAACAAACACAGTTTTCTGGAAAAGAGTGAACTGCTAATGTGTCCAAGCTCACTTGGTCCCTCAGCAGCAACACCTCCCTCTGCTCGTCCGTGGCTCAGTTTCCGTGGGATTCTGGAACCAGCCTCCAGTGCACCTGATGCGTTGACTTCAGGGATGTGCCCCCAGGATTAAGGATTTGGGAGGCTTTCCCCAATCTCCCTCTAGACAGATTGCTGGCACGGCAACAAGGACTGGAAAAGGATGGGGAGGCTGACTCTGGTCTGCATCAGGAGGGTCCCTCACCTCTTGTCTGGCTGCCACTGCTCAGAAGCCAGATCTTGGGAGGGGCCCAGGGAGGCCCCACAGAGCCAGACCCACCTCCTTGAGGGCTCTGGCAGGCCCAGATGATGCCTGAGCTGTGTGCATGGGCCCTTCATTCTAAGGGACAGGACACCATTGGAGATCAGAGTTGCAATGTGCCCAACTATGGAACTACATTTCCCAGAACCCCCTGGACACATGCTGGTCATGTGACAGAACTCTGACCAACGAAATGCAGACAGGGGAAGAGGATTCCTTTAAGGGGTGGACTCAGCTGGCTGATCCCTTCTGTCATCTACCCTCCCTGTTCTTCTCGCCAGGAATGCAGCCGTGATGTGGGAGGTAGGGCAGCCCTCTTGTAACCACAAGACAGCACAGTGGTGCCCAAACCACACACCACAGCAGGTCCTGAGGGCATCGAGAACTGTCACACCGGCCCTGAACCACCTTCCTCGGATGTCTGACGAGGAGGAAAGTAAATCCCCGTCAGGTCAGGCTCTCGGTTGTCTCTTCCGTTTCTTGCAGCTGAGCACGATCCTTAACAAGAAGAGAAAACACATACTTTTCACCCTCCTAATGATTACCAGGGATCATTAAAAGGGAAAGAGAATGTCAGGCTCTGACAGAACTTAAAGCTATGTATTAGGTCATTTCCTAATCAGGACGCTAACAAGATGCTTTCTCCAGAGACCTGCACCCAGGGAAGGAATGCTTGTGGAGAGCACCGTGGGCCAGCAGAGCCTGCAAGGGCGGCTCTGAACACGGCACACACCCTGACTCACCATCGCCCTGGCCTGGCAGGGAGGGGGCCCCATCACCTTGTTCATGGAGGACTCTGGCCAGAAGCTGAGTGTGTGCCCTGGGTGCCCAGAAGGGTCTGGCAGAGTTTCCCTCCAAGGGGCATTCTCCCAGGAGCCATTCTGGAGCTCCTGGCTGCGAGAAGCCCGTGTCCCAGGAGATGCCTGTGCACCTGAGCAGAGGCGGGAGGGGGAGTTGGAGAGTACTACTGGGTTCAGAGGTCAAATCACAGCCCCAAACTGCACCACGGTCTCTACTTGGGTGACCAGAGTGGAAGCGCCCAGTAGGCTGGAGCTGGGGCCCAGACAAGCCCCACCCCCTCCACCAAGCGTGTCTCTGTGCCTTCAGGAGGTGATTAGGTCATGGGGTGGAGCCCTCATGGGTGGGGTTAGTGCCCTCATTAAAGAGGCCCCAGAGAGCTCCCTCGCCTCTTCTGCCATGTGAGGGTCCAGCCAGCAGTCAGCAGCCTGCAGCCCAGAAGACAGCCTTCCCTGGAACCTAGCCAGGCTTCAGCCTCCAGGACCCTGAGAAATAAATGTCTGCTGGTTGTAGACAAGCAGTCTGTGGGACTTTGTTACAGCGGCCCAGGGGACTAAGACACCGCCCATGATTCCTCTGATCCATGAGGCAGCTCCGAGGCATCCAGTCCATTCCCAGGGCCAAGAGAGGAGCTCCATGCGCATGCCGCAGCCGGTAAGGGGCGGGCTCAGCAGGGGAGAGCACGGCCAGCTCAGGGCAAGTTTCCTCAACTTCAGAACCACTCACGTTCGGGTGTCACGGGTTGGCCTCTCCTGGTTTTATCCAGCTCCCCTGACAGCTGCGGGGACCCTGTCTCACTCGGGCGTTCTCCCTCCTGCGTTCACATCCAGCCACGCTGGCTCCCACCCGGACTCGTGGCGACACCCCTCAAACCTCAGGTTCAGCCTTCTGTCCCCCAGGCTGGCAGCAGCATCCCCTCCCCTGTTGGCTTCCGAGGCACGTGCTCTGGTTTTACTGTGGAACAGACACCAGGCTGCGGTCTGAGCGGGGACCCAGGACACAGTCATTTCACCCAGGGCCCATCCAGGGCCTCCGAGGTCCAGGGGTAGATTCTACTCTCCACCCGCATCAAAAGTGTCCCAGAACTGTTGACTCTGGACCTCCTTCTCGATTGTTCCTCCAGGTGCCTCTTGCCCGTGGAATAAATCACTCATCCCAGACGCCGTGGGTTGAATTTCTCCAAGGCCTTCTGCAGGCCGCATGTCAACATGTTATTCATTCTTCACATGAGAAAAAAGGAGCTGAGCTCGACCTTTTCACACCTCCACCTCGCTCTCTCACTCCTGACTTGTTGGAGAAAAGCCGGGACTCCAGGGAGGCTGGGCTCTGAGCAGCTGGCTTTAGGATGGTGTCCTTTATGACACTGAAGGGTGAGCCACGCCCCTGGCCCTGGCAGTTCTCGTTGGGTCTTGTGTCCAGCGGTCCTTCTCAGGAGACACAGATTTTCCATAATTAGAAAAAACCTCCTTTCCAAGTGACTTAACTGCTTTACAGCGTATGTCCAACCAAAGGAGTTTATAATCAATACAGGTAATCTCTCCCTGTCTCTCTCTCAACTGGTCTTCAACTGGGAAAAATATTGTTTTCAATAACACACACTACAATGCAGACCTCCAAACACACCTCCTTGGATGGAGGATTTGCAGACAATGTTTCTCAGCCGGAGGTGCGGCCCCCGAGGGGATCACATCGCACCCCCCAGGGAGATGACTCTTTCATTTCTGTACGGTTTTGTTTCTGCCAGGAGGCAGCGGAGTTTAAGATGCTGTGAAATGCTGATCTGCCTCACACCTGGCCCGAGGGCTGAGAATGATAACAAGCACGTTTGTGCTCTAACACTTCTCACCGTTTTCCTCAAAGATGATCAGTCCCACTCAGAGTGGAAAGGGGGGGTTTTGGGAGCCCACCCTCTGTATTCCAGGCTGCCTGGGAAGGTCGTGACACTTGAACCGCTGTGACCCTCACCAGTATGTACCAGCTCACATTTCTGTCCTCTCCCTTGTTCCACGTTGTACCCTGCAAGCCACTCTATTGGAGAAGCTCACAAATAAAATAACTGAGCCCACCTCCCTGGCCTTGGTCGCAGGAAAATCTCGTGGCTGCTTAGCACCCACTGACCTGCTTCCTGGTTCACTGGGCCCTGATTTTCCTGGAGACGCACCGCCCCGTCATGTGGGTCTCAGCCAGCCATGCAGCTGGCTCCTACCACGGTGACGGCCAGGCCAGCAGCGACACCATCAGGGCAGATAAGTGGCAGTGAGACCTGGGAAGGCTGGGACAGGCCCTGTGTCTCCTGCTTGGTGTGAACGGGGTAGGCCTTGGCCTGGCGACTGCTGGAGGCCACGCTGTCTGAGCGCAGAGTCAGCGCGGTGACACAGAGCTGAGCCGAGATTCTGACTGCGGCATGTCAGCCCTGATCCAACCTGCCCCTAGCAGGTCACAGGGGCCTGTGCATTCCTCTGTGGATATTGCAGGTTGGGTCAGGTTTGCTTCAAAAAGTCCTTACGGATGCAGATGAAAGAGAAGGGGAGGGGAGACCCCAGCTCCCTCACCCGTTTCCTTAGGAAGGGAGTGTGTCACCGCTGGGATCTTCAAAGCCATCACCCCCAGGAAAGCCCTGGAAGCTCCTGTGGGTCCTCGATGGCCATGAACAGGGGTGGTCACTCCGCCCGCAGGGAGAGCAGCGCTCCTGCCCCAACGGAAGGTGCGCTGAGTCCAGGCGCAGACGAGACGGCTCAGAGACATGAATGAGGGGTGACCACGGCCGTCGGTGGAGCGGCTGGAGGCCGGGCAGGAGCCCCCAGGACGGCTCAGGACCCCGGCCCTGCGGGGGCTGAAGTCTGTGCAGAGTCTCAGACCCTCCTGCGGCCGCAGCCCCAGTCTGTTCTCCTCCAGCCCCTGAGCCAGCGGCTGTGACATGGGGGCCTCCGTGGAGAGGGCGGGGCAGGGTTCCCAGGCTGCTGGGCCATTTGAATCCATCGGCAAGGGCGTGGTGACTTGTCCACACGTTTCAACAGGTGGAATAAAAATCACGGAAGAAAGGAGTCAAACCGCCAACTGATGGAGTTAAGGAGACCCTCAGCTGTGAGAATGCACCCACAGCTCTGAGAACCTGATGCAGGTGAGACGGGCACAAGCCCAGATCACACTTGCCACACTGACTTCCGTGTTTGTTTGTTTGTTTTTAACATCTTTATTGGGGTATAATTGCTTTACAATGGTGTGTTAGTTTCTGCTTTATAACAAAGTGGATCAGTTATACATATACATATGTTCCCATATCTCTGACTTCCGTGTTTTTAAAGCACAAGTATTAAAAAAAAAATCAGACAAATAAGGAGGCGGCGGGTACACTTTAATGATACAACTTAATCTGCGGGGGATGTGATCTGGTGACTCTCCATATGATAATCCTGCCTTTCACAATTATAATTAACTGTGAGAATAAAAAGCTTGTCTACATTATAATTACTGCTTCATAAAATTTATGTATACTTGTAACAACTAAATGGTTCAGTGTCTCGAAAAATAAATATCTTTTTCCATGTTTTATTGTGAATTGCAGTGGTCCCTCAGTATCCACAGGGATTGGTTCCAGGACCCCCCAAGGACACCAAAATCCACAGGTGCTCAGGTCCTTTATAGACACTGGCATAGCATTTGCATATAAACTATGCCCCTCCTTCCATGCTTTAAATCATCTCCAGATCACTCATAAAACCTAAAATGAGGTACAAGCCGTGTAAACAATTGTAGATACATTTTAAATGCTACGTAAATAGTTGCCTTGCAGCAAATTCAGGTTTTGCCTTTGGGAACTTTCTGGAATTTTTTCCCCAATATTTTCGATCTGAGGTGGGTTGAATCCATGGATGCAGAACTCACAGACATGGAGGGCCAACTACGTGTTAATCTTGTTATACACATTTTTCTTAATAGACAATAACAGGCGATTTAAGTGACTGACCTTCGCAGTAGATTTATCTTCAAATCTCTTGAAACAGTAGCTGAGCCAGGCTGTCTGACGGACCGACGTCTGTGCTCATTAAATTACCAGCTCAGCAGCGCACTGCAGTTCCTGCCCGGGGCGTGAACACAAACACAGGGCAGATGCAGATGAAGCCCGGCCTCGCCCTCAGAGGAGACACAGAGCAGCACCCTGGGCTCTGGCGTCTCACACCGGGACTCGGGTCCTGCAGCCACCGCAGCCGCACTGTGTCATCAGCCTTTTCTAACCTCTGATTTCCATTTACTAAGGACTATTATCTGTAGTTCATTTTATACTGTAGATATTCGTTGAGTTCCTATTGTATGCCGTGTGCTGTGCATTCCATGATGAACCAAAACCATGAGCTGACAGTCTAGCAGAAAAGAGCAACAGGAAGCGAGTGACCACAGGAGGCGTGTAAGTGCCAACAAGGAATGGGGGACAGCACAGTGGTGCCACCTGGCACAGGAGGGTATGAAAACAGAGCTGAGGCACGGGGTGACCAGCAGTGACCAGAAAGGGAGGAGAGGGCTTTGGGCTGGGTGGACAGCGTGTGCAAAGGCCCAGCGGCTGAGGCGAGATAGAAGAGGAGAGTGGTACAGGAGGAAGCTGAGGGGACAGTGCCGGGCCCTGGGCCACGGGGGCGGGTTTGCCTTCACCCCGAGTGTGACAGGAGCTGGGGAGGACCCACAGCAGGGGAGGCAGACGACCAGGCTTGTTTCTTCAAAAAAGCACTCGATCTGCCACAGGGAGTGCAGAGGGCAGGGGTCCAGCTAGGAGGCTGCGCGGGCACCAGGCAAGAAATGGCACTGGGTGCGCTTGGGGGTGGAGGCCGTGGAGACGAGGAAACTGGGTGGATTTCAGGGAATTTTGGACATGAAATCAACAGTTAGCAGCGAGCTGGATACAAGGAGAGTAAGGGAAAGGGAGTACAAGGAATGGGTTCTCTTGATTCGTCCAGGTCAATGGATTGTGGTTCAGTTCAGCAAAGTGGAAACGCCGAGCGAGGTCTGAAGTGAGGGGCCGGAGATTACTTTGGCCTGTGGCGCTGCACTGCCCACGAGACATCCAGATGCAGACACCAAGGAAACAACTGGACCCGTGAGTCTACAGCTAAGAGGTGCGAGTATTCTAGAGACATAACTTTGGGACCCATCAACGTACGGGCAGTTTCGAAGGCCTGCGGAATGATAAGGTTAACTACAGAAAGAAATACAGTGAGGAGAGAAGAGACCCAGGATGCAGCTCTGTGGAACGCTTAACTTGCAGTGGGGAGGTTGAGCCTGAGAAGGAGACTGAGAGGGAAGGGCCGGTAAGGTGGGAGGCAAGCGGGCAGCAGCGCGCTGTGACGAGTAAAGGGTGCGGGAGGCGAGACGGGCCGCACAATGTCCTCCGCCTGCCTTCTGTCTGTGGAAGAACTTCAGCCAGAGAATAAGCTTAATCAGAGAAGTGAGAAAATGCAGAAGCAAAGGAAAACAGTCAACCAACACCGAGTATTAACAGTGCGGCCACTAAACAGAGTCAAGGCCCTTTAGTCCCTCCTCAAGGGCTGTAGGTCATATTCGGAGCCACTGTAGGCAGCTCTTGTCAGGGACGTGGAAGATGGTTTTGCTCAAAAACTCTATTACCTTTTTTTAAGGAAAGCTGAGAATCCTGCTTTTTTCACTGACTTTCAACAGAAAAGCACGTCTGCAATGGGGCCCGATTGTGTAGCGCCTGTCACGGGGCCTGTGGTAACGAGGAGGGGTTGCACCCCGCTCCCGTGTGAGCCGAGGGAGGCAGGGCCCTCCCCGTCCCTCTAGATGCTCACGTCCCACACTGGCACGTGCTTCTCCCAAGAGCACGGAATGCTGCTTCTCTAAATCATTAATGACACGTATTAAATGTTAAATGTCTTGACAGATCAAGAAGCCTCATTAACAATGAGCAGACGCTTCACCCACATGCACCAGCAGGTCCTGAAGACTTTCACCAACGCCACAGCGCTTCTGCCTCTGGACCATGGGGAACCTGCCAGGACGAGGAAGCACTCTGCCCCAACTCACGCTTTCCCATGAGAATGCATCATCCTCCAGACACAGGAAATGTGTCCTCATGACACTAAGGCCCCTCCCTGAAATCCTGGAGGGCAAAATCACTGTGAATCACCGATGAACCAAGACCTGTCAGGTAAGTGCCTTAGGAGCAGATCTCTCCCGTGAGGGCACAATGCCAATCACGGCGTTTCAAATCCCTGCAGGACAAGTCACGGTCTATCCGCGGGCCCCACCTCATGTGTTTTTCCAAAGATGGTGACGAAACAGCCCAGAAGGAACATACCTGAATCAGTGAATGCGCTCCACTCCTCTTAAACAAATTCAAATGGATTTTGATTTGCAGACTTGGGCGCGCTGCTTGCCGCTGAGTTGGATGGTCTGAAATGAGGAGACATGAAGAAAAGACTCGCCTTTATCTTCTCTGTCTGATGAAACTGCAAGTTCGCATGTCACCCTCGGTGGAAAGACCAGACTCGTGGCTAATTATCCAAATGTAACGCGCCAGTGTTGGTTGCCTAGCCCCTTGTGTCAATATGCTACTGAGGCTGGTGGGTTGGAGTACGTTTCTGAAGCTGATGTCTGGAACCTCCTACTTTAATGAGGAAAGAGAGAAGAAATTTTCTGCTGTTAAAAAAGGTCTCTTCTCGGGCTTCCCTGGTGGCGCAGTGGTTGAGAGTCCGCCTGCTAATGCAGGGGACACGGGTTCGAGCCCTGGTCCGGGAAGATCCCACATGCCGCGGAGCAACTAGGCCCGTGAGCCACAACTACTGAGCCTGTGCGTCTGGAGCCTGTGCTCCGCAGCAAGAGAGGCTGCGATAGTGAGAGGCCCGCGCACCGCGATGAAGAGTGGCCCCTGCTCGCCGCAACTAGAGAGAGCCCTCGCACAGAAACGAAGAGCCAACGCAGCCAAAATAAATAAATAAATAAATTTAAATCATGTGGGCTTCTAAGAAGACCTCTGCTTAAAAAAAAAAAATAAGTGAGTGGACGGTTCACATACACATTAGCAGTAACTTGGGTACTTTCATCCACTGAAAAATAAATTCAATGTAGAAAAAAAGTAAAGTTAAGATGCATCAGGGCAAACTTAATGGCGTGTTCTAAGCTCTCAAGTGTGTTTCTCTCAGGCAGAAGGCATTCCTTCACTTGCCATTGGCTGTTACACAAGACCACTGAGAACTGGCCAATTTATCCCCACTCCCCACAAATCACATCTCCCTCCCGCTAAAACACATTATTTCTATTCATAGAAACATTCCTAGTTGCTATAGCACAGTGTGAAATCTTCAGTTTGGCCTCAGATGCCTTTTACCCGTTAATACCCTGAGATCAACCCTCATTGCCACCGGAGGAGCTTTTCTGCTACAGATCAAGAAAAGGAAGGGGCTCTTGGGGCAGCAGAAGGCCAAGTCAGGCCACCACACTACTGAAGACTCTTTCTATGAGCATGGGGACAAACAACCGTCCTAAATGCTAAACCAAATCAAAGAAGAGCACCTCACCTGTTTGTGCATGAGACGGATGACGTGAAGAGAAGCGCCTAACACTCCCTGGGAGAGCCAGGGGTAGTGATTCCTCCAGGGAAATATGGTAACTGGTTGCAGGCCTCACGGAGTCTTTGAAATTCACTGCTTCAGCGATCCTTGGAAATAAAAGGGACATTATTACAAAATGGCAAAGGAAGGCATTCAGCTAGAAGATGGGTTTGAAATTTAATATTAAACCTCAAATTATTGAGACAGTGATCTTTTTTGGAAGAATTTTTTTTTTTTCTTTGCGGTATGCGGGCCTCTCACTGCTGTGGCCTCTCCCGTTGCGGAGCACAGGCTCCGGACGTGCAGGCCCAGCGGCCATGGCTCACGGGCCCAGCCGCTCCGCAGCATGTGGGATCTTCCCAGACCGGGGCACGAACCCGCGTCCCCTGCATCGGCAGGCGGACTCTCAACCACTGCGCCACCAGGGAAGCCCCTGGAAGAATTTTTCAATTCTGTTACTGAACACTACTCTATTTAAGACTTTATTCTGCCACCTATAGGGACTACCAAGATAGCTGCAGTGTAATCTTGGACCACAAATAACAACCTAGTTGAGGCCCAGGAAGCTGTCATATAACAAAGAGTCAAAACGACTGGGCATAGACTCGCAGCAATCCCACTTAATCGCTGTGTAACCTTGGGGAGATCACTTACATTGCCTGAACGTTAGTTTCCCTAATTATAAAATGGTGTGATAAACAGTAGCATGGTGGATAAGAGGAAGAAATAAGTTGTTTTCCTCTACACATCTTAGCTTCCTTGGCTGGAGCCCTGGACATTAGAATGAGTAGACAGATTAACAGAAGAAAAACCAACCGAAGTTTATTAACATGTGCGTCAGAGTACTCGGCGATGAGTAACCCAAAAGAGCCTTTAGTACCTGGGTTAGTACCTAGCCTCTTAACTGAAGGAATGATGAACTTTCGGAGAAGTGACAGGACTTTGAGTTTCTAGGGTGGCAAACTGTGGAAGGCAGGCCCGTGGGGGGACTGATGGAAGGGGAAGAATAGTCAGTGAGTTTTGTTACGTAGATTCCTCCCGGGATGTCGCTAGGTGATAAGGGTCTAGGTTTGTCTCTGGTTCTTCCTAGTTAGAAAGGGGAGCGGAAGACAACTTTATAAGTGTATGCCCTGCTTTTAGGAAACAGGTGGAGTCCAGAAAGCTTTTTTGGTGTCTGTTTCTTCAAGTTTGCCTTCAGGATAAAAAACAACAAAACAAAAAACACCCCCCCCCAAAAAAAACCAAACAAACCCAAATAGAAACAAAACAAAAAACCAACCAAACGAAAAACACCAACCAAACAGAAAAAGACTGCCTTCAGCTCAAAATGATCCTTATGACCAAGTGGCATACTTTGAGGTAGCGTATTTTACTCCGCTTCAGTGGACATCTGCTGTTTCGCCTCTCAGCAGCCCTTCATTCTTCTCCTGTAAAAGTCTCCTCAACTTCCCTCCAGGTGACCATCTCCTTCCCCACTGGCAGCCCATGTAATTTGAAGTTGACTCCATCCTGGGCTTAAAGGTAAACCCTATTGGACTTCCCTGGTGGTGCAGTGGATAAGAATCCGCCTGCCAATGCAGGAGACACAGGTTCGAGCCCTGGTCCGGAAAGATCCCACATGCTGCGGAGCAACTGAGCCCGTGAGCCACAACTACTGAGCCCTCATGCCTAGAGCCTGTGCTCCGCAATGAGAAGCCCGTGCACCGCAATGAAGAGTAGCCCCCGCTTGCTGCAACTAGAGAAAGCCCTCGTGCAGCAACGAATACCCAACGCAGCCAAAAATAAAATTAATTAATTAATTAAAAAAAAAATTAAGCCCTGTTATTCAGGCCCAAATGAATCAGTGCACTGTGTTCCTCAAGGCCATGGTTATTGATCAGGGCTGAGCACACAATCCAGTAAGATCCAGAAAGGTGCAACAGGATGAGGTAGAGACGCTGGTTCAAAGATTCTCACTTCTCTTCACTAGATGTCAGCCCTGAAAGATGAGGTCCTGGGAGTGACTTTCACACATGAGGAGAGAGAGTGACTGAGAAGGGAGCCCACCTTGCGAAGAGAGCTGAGAGATTTTGCCAAATGACATCAACTGGACACTGGATCAAGCTGCTCCTGAAGCTAGTGTATCCATGGACCTTCCAAAGCACATGTGCCAGGGAAAAATACACTTTTGATTAAGGCACTTTAGGTTGAGTTTTTTGTCATTTATAACCCAAAATACCCTACCTGGCACATAACGTACTTGTCTCATGGAGGTGTGATGCAGAACTGAGGCGGTATTGACTTGGTATACAGTAGGTGTTCAGTAACTTACTGAATGAGTTAGAACCTTAGACACTGCACCAATGCCCCTGAGACGCAGGATCATTTGCCCCCCAACATGGGTCCCTTACCATCTACTTGCTGCTTCTCTCATCTGGACCCCATGTGCCTCCCAGCTTAGCTCTGCAAAGCAAGGACTGAGGTTTCTGCTCAGTTACAGATGTCGGCAAACTCCGACCCCCGGTTCCCATCTGACATTTAACAAGCCCCTGGGAGCTGAGTGCACCATATTCTCCCTCCTTTGATAACTGGTTTTCCCTAAATAATAGTCTCGAACACAGTGTTCAGTGACACTGTACTGATGTAGGGCCGGGGGGGGGGGCACACGCAGCATGCTCCCCTGCCCCAAACACTACATGGTTTCCTTGCACACTTCCTGGATGAACAGCAGGCCCCCAGGAAGCATGCAGGGACGTCCCACTGTGAGGACGACTGAAGCCTCCTGGGCCACTTGTCATTAGGAGATTCTGGCCAGGACAGGAGTAGAACCCAGGGCCCTGAACAGATAAGCCCCTAATCCAGCCTTAGGAAACCCTGAGAAGGGGGCCTGGAAGTGGCCAACGCCATTTGCTAAGCCCCACAGAAATCCCTTAGCATTAAATTGGGCAAATAGGAGCTTTTCCTCAGCTAACTGCCTCCCTCCTCCCCTCCCCTCTCCAACCTGCACACTCTCACACAGGCTGAGGATGGCCCCCCACCGTCTGGAAAGGGAGCCCAGGACGGTACCCTCGGGGTCCCCGCCGGCCTTTTCAGTCAGGCCCAGCACCGTGGGATCGTCCTGAACATCAACAGAAACACTGAAAATCAAACTTGCTTCAGAACCACACCAGCTGGATGCACTGAATGCATGAAAACAAACTCCTCAGGGTTTGGGTGTTGGTTTGTTTTGCCACTTTACGCTGAAGCGCGCAGAGGAACAGGCAGCACTTCTCGTGCATTTCCCGTGGGCCAGGGCCTGTCCTCACAATGACCAGAGGTGGTAGGTGATGCTATATCTCATCTCTCAGGCTGGGAGGTGACCGCACAGAGCTCGCACAGACAAGCCAGAGGGCTGGCCCGCGCCACCCAGGCTCTAACGCAGACAAGGGGCCACTGAGAGGCTCAGGCCAGGACAAGGTCCCAGCTCCACTCCGACCCTGGGAGCTGAGCGTTGAGACGGGACCCTCAGAGGCTGCACGGAGCGGGGAGTCCCTGAGTCACTGCATGGAGGACGCCCCCGCTGACCATATGGGACTTGGCAAGAAGGAGAAGCAAATGTCTATTTGGTATGGCAGTGACGAGGGGGGCGGACTGGCAAGACTGAAAAACAAATGAATCCCATGCTCCAACGCAGACACGGGTTGGGGAGCACCCGCCTCAGGAACAAGCGCAGAGGGGCCTCAGCGTCCCGCCCACCCCTGGGCTTGGAGACAACACACCCACACGGCCTCCCACCAAGCCGGCGCCCATCTGGCCTGGGCCCGACTCCTGCTCGCTCTGCCTTGGCCCCAGGTCCTCCCGCAGAAACCCCGGTTCTCCCGCGGGCTCTGCCTCTCCCATTTTTCGATTCCCCGCGCCCCGCCCCCCGTCCCCCCGGACCTCAGCATCCCCGGTTCTATCCCCCACAGCTGCACATCCCACCAGCCTTTGAAAGTCAGGGGAGAGCCAGACGGGCAGGGCTTCGGGGCAGGTTTCTCACGGTGGGCTTCAGACCCCCCTGTCCCGCTGGACGGGGGCTCCTGGAACATTCTTTTCTCTTAACACCCATCCCGGAAGTGCTTCCTATGGGGAGCCTGGAAGTGCTCAGACACTGGTAGCCTTGTTCCCACCCATAGCTCCTTATGATGGGCTGAGCCCTTGTGCCACTCCTGCCCCTCTTGGCTAGTGATTGGTCTAGAGTGGTCATGTGACCCAGTTCTGACCAATGAGTTGTGAGGGAATATCTGCAAGGGGAACCATGGGGAAGATTTTGCCTCCTTGGTAAGAGGGAGTCAGCCCCAGCCCTGAACTCCCGTCCTGGCCATTGTCAGTGCAGTCCTCACCGTATTCCCACTGCTGCCATTAGGAAGCGGAGCAGGCATTTCCCGGGACCCTGGACTGCCAGTGCTAAAACCAGAATGTTCCAGACAAACTGAAGGACTTGGCTACAGCATGGCGGCAGAGCCAGACCCACTGAAGCCTGACCGTGGAGTCTGCCGGGGAATCGCCTGCCCATGGGCTTCTTGTGCTGAGTAAATGTCCTGTGTTCTAAACGTGACTTAGGTATATTATCCTGTTACTTGCAGCCAAGAGCATCTTACGGACAGAGACTTGGGTCATCTAATTATCCCTGTGTCACAGATCGGGAAACTGAGGCTTACGGAGGTTGAGTAACTTGCCCAAGGACACAGAGCTTGGGGCCGTACCCAGGCTTGCCTGATTCCAGAATCACTGGGCTGCCTCCTGCAGCTCAGCACATCCCCTTGTAGCCCTTTTCAGACCCTCTTAACCCAGCCTCTTGAAATCAGTAAGCGGTTCTTGGTCATCCTGGATCCCCAGAACCTAGTTTGTCCTATGAGTGAATGAGTGAAATCTGAGAATTCCAGCTGGGAAGCATTGTCAAATGAGTAATAATAACTCTTCTTAAGATATACTGTATAGGTAAATATTATTAATGTATGAAATTACATGAAGTTCCTAAAATTTAAAATGCCACGGTGTGTTGTCAGTCATGATTGCAGTTATTATCTTACAATGTTCTATATCAGAAATGGCTCAATTTCCTTGACAATCACACTGTAATCCGGTCTTTAAGCACGCTTTTTGAGCCTTTTGTCATTTAGAGACAGTTATTGTCTTACTGTCTTATTCTGATGCTTTTACAAAAATACTTGCAGATGACTTGCTTTTTTGGTGAAGACTCAGTTGCAAAAGACTCCACTTTGTATGAGGGTTATTCCAGAAACGGCTGTCTTATGCAAGGCTACTGAAGAAATAGTATCAATGATAGGGTCTCTCTTCACCGTGTATGTCCCGCACTCAGCTGAGTCTCTCCTAAGCTCTCCACACTCAGCTGACTAGCTTCTCATGAAGTGTTGTTGCTTTCTGCACTGAATACTCCCTTGGTTCCAGGTAACAACCCTAACCTTGCAACTTTGCTTCCAGCACTACAGGAAGGAAACAAGCACGGCTACATTTCGTTAACAGATTATTTTCTTGCTTCCAGGAACGACTTACAGGAAGCCCCTATTGATAAGGCTGATCGGACTTAATTTACAGATGGGTCCTACTTAAAGGATGAACAAGGACATGATTGAGCTGGATATACAGTAACGCCCACAGTGGACATCATTGAAAACTTTTATTTATCAGAAACAAAGTCAGCATAACTGGCCAAATTAATTGCCTTAACTCTAGCTTGTCAACTAGCTAAAGGCCAGGATAACAAATATTTATACTGACAGTCGCTATACTTTTGAAGTGGCACACAACTTTGGAACGCTATAAAAACAATGATGTTTTTACCCTCCTCAGCACAACTTATAAATTTAAAAACAAAACAAAACAGGTTACAGACATACAGCTGCCAGAACAGTTAGCAATTATTAAAACAATAGGGCATTCCAAATCTGACACCATGGAAGCTAAAAGAAATCAGCTTGCTAATGCTGTGGCCCAACAGGCAGCCTTAAATATTCATCCTGTCCAGTCTTGAGACTGTCCACTGCTCTCCATTAACCTTGCTAACCCTATAAAAGATTTCTAGGGCTCAAGAGATCCCCACTAAAAAAGAGAAACAGATACGGCAACAAAAGGGGGAATTTTGATCCAACCACACAAATATGGCTTAGACCTGATAAAACAAAACTTTGTGTCTGTTGAAGCCCAACTGCCATTACTCCAGCAGGTACATTCTTTAACACACTGGGCATCTAAGAAAATGATTTTATGAGGAAAACAATATTTTGGAAATTTGCACCCATTTTGGTTCGAAGGAAATCTATTATGTTATTGACAGGGTCTTGTTGAGACACTTCAAAAAAAATGGTGACTACTTTTACAGTGAGCTCCCAGGAGATGAAAATGATGATGGATTACAACCTAGAGATTTTGTTTATTGGAAAGGACACAAATAAAAGATTATTTACACACATGATGGAGAGAAACTTATCAGGTATTACTAACTAATTTATGTACAGCCGAACTAAAAGACATCAGTTCATGGATTCACATGGCTCATTTGAAAAAGGGTCCTCCACCTGAATGGACTTTGACCCCTGTTTCTAGCACCCAGCTTCAGCTAAGCCAAGCGTCTCCAAGCTGGGAGAAGCAGACGACAACAGTAACAGACAGCTGACCCACGAGTCCCCAGGACGTCTGAATGTTATAGAGCCCTCCGCAATCGAGCAAAGAATCAATGTCACCTTTACCAAGCGTGGAGGGCGAGGTGAATTTGCACCCATGTGATTCAGGCCCTCCCCCGGCGGTGCCTCTCCGCTCAGAGGTAGCCGCCTCCCTGGGGATCCAATTCAGCTCATTGTGAAAGTTTTTGGGGAACAGAATTGCCAGAGAGAGTCAGAGAAGAAAAGTTCTCCAAATATGTCAGCTGCTTTTAAGAATTCTTGTCACGCCATTCAAGGTGACATTCTGTCTGGGCCAAATAGCTTGCTGTCCTCGAAGAAAAATTAAATCTTAAACATGAACGGTGGAGTTAAGTGATGATGCAGGGCGAGTAATGAAATCCACAAGGAGAGGAGAGCAGAGCTCACGTCGCCTTCAGCCCACACTGCAGAATAATTGCTTCTGTTGGAGCAATGGCTTCGATTTCACCATCAGCTCAGCTCCGCCCAGTGCCCTGGAAGGAACTCAGAATCAGCTCTGTGATTGGAATTTTGAGAAACTTTGCTCCCCTCACTTTAGGGATCCTTAGTATTGATACAAAGAAGACAACAGATCTGATAGAAGGAGGAGTAAGTGCCGTCTTCAGAACTTACTTCGATTTTAAAAACTTGTATTAAGTGTTTAATTGAAGTTCACCCAAAACCAAAGTGAGAGACGGTTTTTTTTTCTCTGCGCATCAAAAAAATCTGGAAGTCACAGAAGAAAATGTTGGTACGGTTGAGTCCCAAGAGCCTTTTTGCTAGAGCCGACTTGAGTTGGGGCTTTGTCCTGGCAGAGCTGGCAGTGGCCTTCCACCATCAGGAGAAGGTGAGTCCTCGCAGCCCCAAGGCGCCCACACCACACGGTGGTCTCCTTGCTTCCGCCCCCTCCCCCATTTTGTGATTTCCAGAAGAGTGAGACCTCAGGAATGAGAAAGCAAATTTCCAGCACCACTGACGCCAATACAAGACCCCTTAGCTCTGCCCCTCTCCCACCCCGGTGGGATTGTTGAAGGTTCAAAGGCACAAAACAACAACAAAATCACCGTAATCTCCAGGGTTGGTGTTTTAACGTTTTCTGTTATTTTCTTAGAGCTTTACATACCTAAGATTTTCCACCTTTTTCCGTAAGGATTTTACCCCAGATTTCCAGACAGAAGCATGCAAAGTGGTAGGTCTTTTCTGCTGGAAGTGACACTGTTGGAAATACTATCAAGTTCCCTTCCCTCTGGGTCAAGGTCTGACTCAGAAGGACATCTGTGTGTCTGATGGCAGCGCCCAGATGGACACACTGACACTGTTGTGTGACCCAAGAACGCGGCCCTGAAGCTGGGCCCTTGCACCCTCGTTTACCAATTGCAACTGTTCACCAACTTTTAAAAACTGTTTTCCCCTCGGCAAATTATTCCATCCTCTTCTCTCAAATGTGGTGTTACATCCCAGTTTCACTCAGGGGTATATTACTCATGGGTTCTGTAATCGCAGTGGGGCCTTTAGGACACATTTGGGTCAGAGGGTGCCTGAGCCTGGCTCACTCTATGGAGTTAAGAAGAGATTTTTTGTACAAAATCTGCTGACGATGACTGGTGCCCTGTCTTGGGTCTTTACTGTTTTGAACTTCCTTTACATTTTTTTTTTTTTAAGACATGTCAGTGGGTCAGTTGCACAAAGATTAGCTGTCCCCTGAGAGTCTTTCCAATTCTAAGAATCTGTGATAATATTTACTATTAAACAGGCTTGTGGGCAACCATGGTGAATGGGGAGGTGTCCTACGAAACATAAAAATACAAATGGAGGTGGGAGATGAATGATTCAACCATCATTGGGTCTTGTCCCTTCAGGTAGCGTGGAAGTTCCTCAGGCAACATCACTTGTGGCATTAGGTCACATTTTCTAATGTACGTTCAGCACAGGAACCGTTGAATCTTACTTTTCACACCCTGGCCAGTCAATGTGGGCATCCAGGGATCGCACCAGGTTGGAGATGGTCTTCAAGGGATCTCCAGCTGTTTGCAGAAGCATCTTCTTCTTCCCCATCCACACTGTATCTTTCCCTCCTCACCCACGTGGTTCAAGTTACCCACCTTCGAGTTCCGTTCTTTGTGTGTGTGTGTGTGTGTGTGTGTGTGTCTGTGTGTATGTGTGTGTGTGTGTGTGTGTCTGTGTGTGGTGCTGCAGAGTCCAGGAATGGCAAACGGTGAATCACGTCATGTTACAGCATCTGTGCCAGGCAGTATGGAGGGTACCACGAACTCCCCAACCATCAGGTCTTTAAGTTTTGGTTTTTTGAGGGGAGGGGCTGATTGTCATTTATGCTGCCTGGATTACCAGTTTATTATGCTTTCTCTCAATACCAGTAGCTTGTTTTGTTGATGTTTGTTGCTTTTCCATTTAGCAAAAGTCTCTGTAGGATAATTTGTTATGGCGTTTTCATATGCCCAGATGGCCTGACATTTTTGTTTTCCTATAAAATTCACTGGGTGAAAACTGTCAAGGGAGAAAGAATCTATTAGATACGTTCAACAAAGATCATTAAATTAGATGAACACAATTTCGAAGGTTCTCAATTAGTAGCATTGCAGTCCTAATGCAGATTTTCCCCTGAATTCATGTCTGAGATGGGTTATTTCTAATTAAAAGACCATTGGGATGGGGGGATTTTATTTCCCTTCAGTGGCATAGGATATAGGCTTTGTTTTAATTGTTTCGCAGAGGTTCGGTTAGAGGGACAAATGACACAGAAATAAAAACAGATTAGAGACATTTGTTGTTGCCATGTGACCATTTTAAGCAGTGCTGGGAATAAACAGTTTTAAATCTACTTAGTTTAGAATTAAACACATACCTTATATTTAATGTTTATTGCCTCATTGTAATTTCTGTGTTGTTTCTAAGAAACCATACGTAATTTATGATGAAATGCAACGCTGTGTGTGATTTATTTTTTAAGCCTAGTTTTGAGTATTGCCTCATGTACCCAAATACTTCCTCACTACTCTTTTGTATTTGGTGTAGAGAAGGTGTTGGCTAATGCAGAAACAATATTAGGGCAATTTCCATGGTAGGTAGTGCAGGTGTTTTCCTTTGGGAACGTCTGCATTTAAAAGTTTTGGATGGGGAATTTCTTGGTGGTCCAGTGGTTAAGACTGCACGCTTCCAGTGCAGGGGGCCCGGGTTTGATCCCTGGTCGGGGAACTGGATCCCACAAGCTGCGTGGCACGGCCAAACAAACAAAAATCAAAAGTTTTGGATGAACTGAGCAGGGGTCCCCAGGTTCTGGCACGTGGATTGGGGGGCTTTGCCATGAATGGAAACACATATTTCAATGACTGGCCTCCAAGGGGAAGTCAGAACTGTCACAGTCTCATTCAACCTGCAGAAAATGTCCCCATTGCCAAGGGATGAGGTGGAGATTACGTGGTTTGTGATGGCAAAGACCCCGCAGGAAGATGCCCGCAGCCAGTGCCCTTTCTGCGGAGGGCTAGCACAGCTAATTAATACATCATCTGAAGCCCAGCAATTGTCCTGTTGCCTCGAAAAGCAGCAGCTGGCGTCAGCGGCGGGGCAGGTGAGACAGGCCGCGAGGTCCTGGCGGGAGGGCGGTCCCGAGCCTCCGCGCTCGCGCTCGGTGTGGGCAGCGCGGGTCTCCCGCCAGGAGGGGTGGGTGGGGAGCCAGTTACGCAGGTACCTCTGATGACGAAGGACTCCGACTTGGGACCCATCAGGCGGCGGCTCTGGCGACTCGGCTGCAAGGACTTGCGTGTGGGCCTTAAGGCGCTGTGGTTACGCGAACAGCACTAGGAAGGAAATGGCTCCGTCTCCCCTTGACTGACGGGCAGGGCATGAGGCATAAAAAGACAATCGTGTAACGTTGCTGACGGAGGCTCTTTCTGTCAGTATCCGTGAGCGGTGAACTTCTGATGCTCAGTTTCAGAAATTAACCCTGTGCCTTGTGGGACCACAGTGAGAAATGAATGTCCCCGCTGCTTCTAAGGCTTGAAGACACCCGTGGGCAATGCTGGGATCTGGTCCATCGGAACGGGGTGGCCGTAAGGAGGACTCTGCTCGCTCTGAGTTCTCTCGGATGCCCAGGGTCTAGAACATGACCCCTGTCTCCAGGGCACAGCCAAGAACACAGGGCTCCCAGCCCCCAGTCCCCCCAGCCTGCAGACTGTGGACTTGCTTCCCAGGAGGAGCGGCCTTCAGACTTCTCATCCCGCCCCCCAGCTACCTGTTTCAGAGGCTAAGCCCCCGCTTGTAGAATCGAGGGTCCCCTTGGGGGCGCCACCACTGAGAATCCTGGGGCCCTGATCGCCCCCCCCCCCCCCACTGCGAGGTGGTGTCTTCACACCAGCAGGGCAAGCCCCGGGGGCTGCAGCCGCTCCCTCCACGTTCCACATGTGCTCCGCTGCTAAGGCAGGGCCGCGGCGCGGAGGGGAGCTTGCCGTGGTCCCAGTGTCCAGCTCCAGAGCTGGGACTCGGAGATGATGCCCAGGAGAGGGTACAGGGGCTCCAGATCTCTTCTGAAAGGAACCGACTCATTTGCAACGGAGCACGGGGGAGGGGAGGCCCGAGGATGCTCTCAAGAGCAGGGAGGTGGTAGCGAAAGGTGACTCTGTAGAGGTTGGTAGCTGCGTGGAGACAAGCTGTAGGCTGGTGCTTCGCTGGGCCGATTCTCAGAACAGCAGCATCAGGGTGGGCTGGGAAGACGCCCCAAGATGCCTGCTCCAGGGGTACGCAGCCTGCACACCGTCCACTGGAGTGCGGCTGCGAAAGGGCAGCACGGGGCCTGGCGCCCAGGTGTGTACCGTGAGGATGTGAGCTCAGGAAGGACGGAGGGAACCTCCTGGCTGGGAAGCAATGAAGATGCCATTGCTTCAGCTTCACTCGTTAGACAATTATTCTGGGTTTCAGTTCCTGTGACCAGCCAAAGTCTTGGTGTCCTGAGCTGTCTAGGTGTTGGGGTCTAAATGAGCTGCTGTTACGGCAGGTCTAGGTGTGTGAGGCCCAGCAGAACAGAGACCCAGAGTCTGTTTGCTCAGTTTACCCCTGACTGCTCCTCCCACGGTCTGGGGCCCAAGGGGTGGATAAGGGCTCTTCTATATCCCAGTCAGGAGGCCTTTGCAGTCCAGGCCCAGGGGTATGTGGGGTGAAGCCCAGCTTGCATTCAGCCCCCTGGCCGTGGGCTCTGACCAGGGCTGCACCCACAGAGGGCCCTTTGTGCTAATTCATCAGCCCAGCAGGGGCCGCCCGCTACTTCTGCCCCAGATGGGCCCAGGTGGGTGGAGGTGGCCCTGGCTCTGCTGTCCTGCCTCTGTCCCCCTCTGCATCGCTACATGACCCCCATATTGCATTTCTGCACATGACTCTTACATGTCCCTCCACTGTGCCCACCCAGTGGTCCGCCAGCCCTAGAGGACCCCGGAGCCCATGTTCCTGAACAAGACAGGGGGAACCTGGGGTACTGTCAGGACCCCGGGCCATCCTGTGAGGTGGAATCCCCGCCGGGATGGAATGGTGTCGGGGTCCAGCCACTTCCCTCCCCCGCCCACTCCGACTCCCTCCTGTCAGCGTCTTGAATTATGATATTTTCCCAAATTAACTTACTTTGCCAGAGGTGCTTCTCTTAAAAGCCAATTTCTCTAATTGCTCATTTTGGGATCTGATCTGATACTCCACCAACAGGGGCCTGCGGCTAAGGTGTTGGCAGAAATTAAAATGTCTACATCTGTAGATCCTGTCCACACACACTCAGACACACACACACCAAGTGTCTATGCTCCTGCTGCCTGGGCAGTAGTTCTCATTTCTTGTTAGTTTCCTGCTGTCAGAATCCTTTCAGGTTTTCCTCTCCCTGCCTGGGTGGGTTCAGTGGAGCCACACCAGTCTAAGGAATAACATTCTCATTACATTCAGGGCCACATGGCGGATCCACGTTGTGCTAATAACACAGAGGCCGCGTGCCACAGGGCAGGCGTGTGACAGCCCCAGTGGGGCTGGAGGTGGGTGGCTGCCACAGCTCCCAGGTGATGACGGCTATATGGGATATGGGTCCAGCGTTGCTAGATGTTTCAGCATGTCGAGAACCCCCAGGAAGCCACATTGTCAGTGAGACTCCCTGGTTCACACTGGGCTCTGCACTGGTGTTTCTCTGCCTGATTATGGGGGGAGAGCAGTGAGTGGCAGCTTGAAGCGAGATCTTAGTTCCCTGAATGGGGATCAAACCCTGGTTGTCCTGGTGAGACCTAATCACTAGACCACGAGGTCCAGTGACTAGGGTCTGGGCCCCAGCTCTCGTGTGCTTTGAAAAAAAAGGAACTTGACAAAGAGACGGAAGGTAGAGAGGAAAGTGAGGTGTTCATTAGAAAAGCAGAGTACTTGCGGACAGATGCATGGGTGAGCTCAGAGAGAGTCGCGCCTTTGGGAAGTTTAAATCATTTATAAGGGGGCAGTCTTCCGCGTCTTTGTTTTCCTCTGGCCAGTCGTCTTGCTTTCACCCCACAGCTGATTTGTCTCAGGGCCCTACCCTATGTGCGTGCGCATCCTTTAGCCAAGATGGATTTCAGCGTGAGGGTCTTTGGGAAGATAGCAAGACTGATTATGGTCTGGCGTCCCCTCCCTTTATGATCCCCAAGGAGCCTTTCTGTGCATGTGAAGTCAAGGTCTCCCTGACCCCAAGGATGAGAAATATGTCACCTCTTAATCTTTTACCCAGGCAGGATTTAGCCCCTCTCTGGCCTGGCCATAACTGTTATCCGAAAGTGTCTACTGGAGACAAAGTCCAGCTATCTACCCTGCTGTAATTTCCATCTTGAAGTATAGACAGGAGGCTGGCTGTAAACGTCTAACCTGGAGCCCCTCTATCTCCTGCCTCACACGCACCACCCTCCACCCCTCTCTGACCTCTGCCCAGAGGCTACTAGGGCGGCTGCAGTGACAGTAAATGCCCGATAGGGGTCAGACGTGCATGTGGTGCCGACCGATGACCCAAAGCTGTGAGTGTGACTGAGGCCCCTCGGGAGGGACTGGGCAGGGAAGAGGAGACAGGCCCTGGGCCCTGGGGACAAGGGCATGGCTCTGCCCAGCTCGCCCCCCAGGCCTGAGCCTGCAGGTCCTCCAGGCATACAACCAACACGGCCTCTGCCCAGCGATGTGCCACACTCATGCACACGAAGGGGACAGCTGGCTTTGCTGCTTCTGCAGGTGAAGGAGCCGTGGACACCTGAGTGCCACCTGAATACCACCCGAGCGAGGCCAGTTAGACACGTCTGCGCTGCCCGGAATGTGCAGCCATGTGGAGCCTTCCTGAGGCCCGTCTCTGACCTCACTGGTCCTGGGTGCTGTCTCTGAGTTCCTTGTCACTTCAGAGTGGGCACGGGCCAAGAACAACATCACCAGGAAGGTTCTGCAGAACCTCGGGCCCCTAGACCTGCTGGATCAGAACATGCATTTTGAAAACATCCCGGTGATTCACACAAAAAGTAAAGCCAGAGTTAGCGCCACCCTAGCTGTCGTCAGGAGCCCCATCCCCTCCTGAGACCTCAGCGCGGCCTTGAGGGTCTCCAGCTCCAAGTGTCTCAGGATGCAGTGGGAACACCTGGCTGGAGGCACAGACTGATGCTACCCGCTGGTCCTCCGGAGCACCCACTGAGAAGGTAGTAACGGGACATGGAACAGGTGTTAACCCAGCAGACAGAGCAAGGAGAGGTCATAACTGGAAGCTCCCGGGAAATGGTACCTGACCATCAACTCCATGGAACCCACCCTGGGGAGATGGGAGCGGTCTTCCTGCCCTTAGAGTCTGGCCAGGCCATGAAGAAAGCCCCATGGGCTCTGGCATCAGGGATTTCCCAAGAAAATGCTCCAACGAGGTCCAAAGGCCACACACGACAGCACACAGCTTCCCACGAGCTTTTCCCTCCTGCAGTTGGACATACGAGCCCAACAGACAGAGAAAAATGTGGAACATGAAAGTGGAGACTAAAAATAAATAAATGGGAGGGAAACATGGTGTTTATGGAGAGAGAATATAATTTCAACCCCACAACTAGTAACTAACATCCTCGGGGAGATAAAAGAAGACACTACACTCATTTAATAAGAAAGGGATTTTATTAAAAAGAGCATTAAAATTGTGATTAAAAAGGCAAAAGTCGTAACAATACTGGACCACGAAGTAAAGGAAATGTTCCTGGGAAAGAACAGAAAAGACAAGAGAGGGGCAGGAGAGGAGGACCAGAGCAGAGTGTCTCCAACCATCCCTGACCACAAAGCCCAGGCTGACCCTCTCGCCCGCCCTCAGCGTCACCCACGTGCCCGCCCCTCCTCTGGTGTGTGGTGGGTCTCTCAGGACGTGGGTTAGACTTGGACGCATTGGTTACCTCGGGGAGCCCCATTCACTGCTGAGCCAGGATACAGAAGGCGATAACTTTCTCTTTTCTGAGTATTTCATTTATCCTCAAGTTGGAAACCATCTTGTTTATTCATTTCCTTTATTATCAGAAATTAAACCCCACGTTCTCCAGCAGTTGACCAAACCTCACCGCCAGACGTCCCAGGCCCCGCTACTCTGTGCTCTCACTTCCCGAGGGGCTCCCACGGATCCTCTGTCCTGTCCCGTCTGGGCTGAGTACCCTCTGTGCCCACAGCCCATTTGCCCTCCAGGCTGCCCCTGCCCTACCATTCTGGCCAGGTCCTTCCTCTCTGTCCCTTGACGGACCTTCCACGTAGATCATGGTGTCCCTGGAGCCCCAGGGGCTTCAGGACACCCTTTTCCATCTCCCTGGGGACTCCCCTCACCCTGCTGGACCTTTTGCTCCTGGAACACCTCCCTCCCACGTCAGAATTGCTGACACCCCAGGGCCCACGGGGTCTGCGTCTCAGGGACACACTGAGACTCTGGACCCTCTACAGGTCCACTCCTTTGGGACAAGGCAGCACGGCTGCCCTTGTTCTGCCTGCCTGGGCCCAGAGTGCTGAATCCATCCTCCAGCAGTCCCAGGTCTGGGAGCCAGGGACGATTTGGTGTGGAAAGCGGAGTGTCTTCCGCTGGCCTCTCTGAGTCTCCTGGGAGAAGCTGCCCAGTGAAATCCTGTGGCCGGTGCTGTGGCCTGAACCTGCGGGCTGAGCCAGGGGTGGGAACGCAGCTGTTTTGTGATTTCTGTGTGACAAATAAGTACAGGAAAAGTCCCTTAGCATAATTCAGTGGGAGAACTCCAAGTCAGCCACTGGATTTCAGTAAGGTTCCCCTAACTGATAGGAAATGTCTTCCAGCTCTTATTCTCAAAGCTGTCCTCAGAGGGGGGATCCACTGGGCTTCAAATCCAGCAACAGGGGAGAGAGAGAGAGAGAGAGAGAGAGAGAGAGAGAGAGGTGTTTTCTGCTTCTCTCCTCCTTTCACACCTTCCGGATTCACCCTGATCTTACCTTACACATTCGGCCTCTCCTCACCCATCAAATGAGCAAACCCACCGACTATCAAGGTTTTAATGAAAATTGTTCTTTCCTGGAGAATCTCTCTGGTAGGCAAATGAATGGAGCCAATAAAAATCTCATTCTTCCTGGTAGTGATTGATTACTTCCTCCGGCCCCCAGCGCCTGGAGAGAACGGCACGCTGACTGCACCAGCTCTCGCTCTAAAGCTCATTAAGAGAAACTGTTTATCACCGAGTAATTGGCCCAGCCCCTGGCGGGTCTTCTCATGAGCATCAGTGGTGAGGATGGTGAGGGTGGAGGTGCGGTTTCCCAGAATGGACTGTGCCCTCGGGTCCCTCTTTCCACCCAGAATAATGAAATGTTGACTCAAACCTGCATCGTGTGCGGGGTCTGTCCTCCTGATCTACCAGTTTCCCAATAGCTGGGAACCAGAATGTACTATATCCTTGCATTATTCAGTGGGTGCATGACTGGAATCCTGAGCTGTTCATTTCCGGAGGACACAGCCCCATCCAAGACCCCGTGGGTGCTGAACCTGTCTCGGGACCAATAACCGAGACTCCCATTGACAAACCTGCGCAAAGCAAACTCGAGTTCCCTCCCATCTCCTCTTAGCCTTCCCCATCAGGGAAGCGGGTCCGACATCCACTCTGCTGCTCCGGGCGTCCCCGGGACTCCAGTCCAGTTGGGCATCCTGCCTTCCCCACGCCCGGAACGTGGCCTCCTTCAGCACACGGTCCTGGCCTCTCGTTCACTGCGGCTCCTCCATGCCTAGTGCGGGACCTGCACAGAGCAGGTGCTCAGTGAGTGTTTTCGGATGAACGAATGAACCCTCTGGTTACCAACCACCCGTCTCCTCTCTGGAATCCCGTAGGGAGGGCCTGTGGGTCAGTGTTGCTGGAGTCTCACAAGCAGGCTTCGGGTGCCCAGCTTGTCCTGTGCACCCCTCACAGCAGTGTCCTTTTCCCCCAATACCTCCGACTTGCTGGGAGGCAAATGTCTGGCTGCTATGAATATTCGATGGGCCCAGCTGTGTAGGAGAAACTCTAAAAGCCATCCATATTTAACCAGGAGCACAGCAGCCTCTGGAGCTCAGAGCAGCCTCCTGCACAGTCAGCAGCCTCTCGAGGATGGAGAGGCCTCGGGAGCTCATTCTGCGTCACGCATGCAGGGGCCAGTGGCCCGAAAAGCCTTTCAGCTGTGCTGTCGGTGAGGCCTCGGCAGCTTCTGGTGGCCACCGGGTTCTCAGACGCTGCCACTCTCAGAGCACCTGCTCTGCCCTGCTGGCGTCGCCGCCTGGTCCAGCCCTCAGACTCCTCACACTCCCTCAGGTGGCCCTTGGATTCCCCATTTCCCGTGGGGCCCGCACTGCCACCCCGTCTTCCCACTGGAGCATGGATACCGCGAGCACCAGCCTGGTTGCCCCGGTCACTATGTCCCTGGCACTGATGAATTAGATGGAGGAAGGAAGGAAGGAAGGAAGGAAGGAAGGGAGGGAGGAAAGAAGGGAGGAAGGGAAGAAGCACGTCTCCAGCACGGACCCCACAGCTCTTCCTACAGCACTGGTCCTCACACGTTAGAGACACGTGAACAACTGGGGAGCTTGTTAAAATGCAAGTGCCTGGGTCTCTCCCCACATATTCTGATCCGGGAGTCTGGGCTGGGGCCCAGGAATGTGCACTATTCACAAGGCCTGTAGGAAGCTTCTATTCTCAGGTGCGGTCCCCACAAACGCAGCCTCTGGAGGAAGACAGTCTTTCCAGAGACCAGCGTGGGCAAAGCAGAAGAGCGGCGTCCCTCCGGCTCCTCCAGGGCTGGGCTCCTGGTCACCCCCAGGAGCTGCTCTCCACTCTCCCCACCCTCTGCTCAGGATGATGCTGGAGAGCAGACAAGTGCAAACTTCTCCCAGACAGAGGCTCTCGTGACTTCCCGCCAGGAAGGAGATGCCCATTGGCGACGCTGTTTCCTCAGCAACAGGGGGGTCTGCAGGGCTGGACCTGACCCTGAGCCTCGGACGCCAGCAGGTGGCACCTTGGACTCTCACCTCCCTTTGCTCGGGGTTCATTTAGTGCCGGCGTCCCTGCTCTACTGCCTGGTGCCCAGGGCGGAGGTGGGAGGAGCTGGTGTGAGAGCCCAAGCTCAGTGCCAGGCGAGCTCGTGGGCGGGGCCAGAGTGGGTGGAAGAGAGAACAGGGTGCTCGCCGACCGCAGGGGTGGCCGGGGCCGACTCTGCACCTCAGACACAGACCAGCACGCGCGCAGGTACACAAGCAACCTGTACACACACTAACACGCACACACGCACACGGTGCGGGAAGCACCACCACCACCTCCCCATCCGCTTCATGCACTTTGAAAAGGACTTTCCGTCCCCGAGTTGGTCCCCATCTGCCTCGTTCTGCAAACCTCGCAGATCCAGGCCCCGCTGGGCCGGGACCGGCTCTGCTCCTCCAGAGGCAGCTGCCGCCGAACCTCCGGAGCCTCGGAGGTCACCGTCCCGAGAGTCTCCGGGGTCTTGCGCGGGGGGGAGGGCTCCCGGGACCCTGGAGCCCAGGACGTCACACCTTTAAGACATTCCGGAGCCAGCTTCCCCCCAGATGGGAAGGTCTGCAGCCACAGGACATGTCCCCCATCGTGTCAGGAGACTGAGGGCTCAGGGGCATGTTCCAGAACCTTCTGGAGGAGCACGCGGGGGCTGCTGATGCTGGTGATGGAGCTGGACAGGCCTGAGAGGGACACGATGACCTAGAGGAGCTCTGGGGACACGGTGGCACGTGGACAGCGCGCCCCGGTTTGCTGTCCTTGAAGGCCTGGCCTGCTCAGAGCAATCATCGCTAGGCCGCCCGTCCGCCCGCCGATCCATGTGTCCATCGATAGGCGATGATGCGCGCGAGCACCGCCAGCCAGCGCGGCCGGGAAGCGGGGAGGGCGGCCCTCCTGCGACCCTGCGCACCGCGCCTGCCTCCAGGGCCTGGTCTGCGGGGGTCCTGGGAGGAGGGCAGGAAAGGGGCCCCTCCCGGGGCGCTGACACCACCGCGGGTTGTCATGGGCACCCGCAGGGTCGGCCTGAAACGGAAACCTCCGGAGCTGGACGCCCTGGAGGAAGGGCAGCGGCACGCGCAGGACACTGCTCGAGGGCCGCCGTCCTGCCCTGTTTCTCGCCTTCCCTTTTCTCCTCCCTGTAGGTTAGCAGCTGACAGACCCTGTGCCCCCGACAGGCCCTCACCTGGGAGGGGCCCGGAGGTAGGACGGGCTGCTGGATAGCTGTGGGACCCCTGGGCGCTAGGCTCATCCTTGGGCCCGCTCACCCCGCCCCGTCTGTTCTGCCTCCTGGCCTGGCGCCGGGGAAGGGACCGCAGGTCCTTGTGAGGCGGGGCTGCAGCTGCGGGAGGCGCGATGTTGAAAGGCCCTCCGGGAGCCACACAAGGCGGCCTTGTTTGGGACCAGCCTCCCAGGCGCCGATCTCCTCCCTCCTGAGCAGGCAGGCGGCCTGGCCACGGTGGCCGGATGGCCCGCACTGTGTGGGGTTGCTGTCGGGCTATTTCTAGCTCGGGTCTCTAGCCTCGCAGACACAGGGGCATTGAGTGAAGCTATTTGTAGCTTGGAACATCCGGCCCCAGGGCCCTCCCAGCAGCTGTGACCTCACTAAGGGCAGAGGTGACAGATCTCAGGGCGGGAGGGGGTCAGAGGGCCCAGCTGCGTGGAAGGATGTGGATAAAGCCTCCACAGTGGCCAAGAGGCCCCGCGGGGATTCTGGGGTCAGGCTGACCTTCCTCTACGACCTTCCCTGGCTCCCCATTGCTCTGGGGCGAGTCCAGGCCCCTCCTTACCCAAGCACGCCTGTCATGACCACCCTCAGGGGTTCACCCACCCCCCTCCCCCGCCTCTGGGTGGAGACCAGGAGCCTCCCCAGGGCAGGGTCAGGAGAGCTGCCCTTTAACCTCAGTGCCCAGAAGGAGACTCAGCAAAGACCACAGTCGGCAAAGAAGGGCCCAGGCGGTGCACAGGCTGAGATGACGGTGACCCCTGCCCGGGCACATGGTGAGCACTGGTGCCATTCCGCCTGAAGTCCTGGTGGTGCCTGGACCAGGGGATGCGGGGGGCAGTGGCCGGCCCTGAATGGTCAGCTCAGGGTGGAGCCAGTAGGTGACTCGGCCTCCGATGACCTGAGTCAAACCCCCTCCAGGTACCAGCTGGAGAGCCAGCGGGGCCACTCAGCCTCTCTGAGCCTCGGTCTTCTCATCTGTAAAATGGGAGTGAAAGTCACAGCAGGGGACCCTTGCGGGGTTGTCTTGAGGGTAAATGAGTGAACAGGTGGGAATCGTTCAGCCCCCGCCTGGCAGGATGAGCACCATGCTGTTCAGAACCCTCACTCCAGGTCAGTGATAAGCATACAGACAGTCCCCTCCCTCCTTCCAGTGAGCAAATGGTCTCTGGGACATAAAGGGAAAGATAGACGGCAGGCCTGCTCCTGGGAAAACGTCTCCCTAAAATCTACAGCCCAATTTATGGACGAAAAAATAACTGGCCTCCAGGGTGTCTCTTCTCGTCTTTTGTAACGAGGAGGAAGCCCCGTGACTCAGCCTGGAAACTCAGGAGCATCTCTGAGGCTCCAGTCCCTGGACTGTCCTTGCCGGGAAAGCCCTCTCGCATCAGTGCCCCAGGAGGAGGCCGAGGGGCGCAGAGCGCCCCTGCGCTCACTCGGTGCCCCAGGAAGGAGCAGCAGGTGTTGGGGGCATTGCCAGCTCTGCCCTCATGTGCTCCCTGCTGCTCCTGGGGCGGCTTCCTGCGGCTACACGGGAATCCACCCGGGCTGAAAGGAAGCAGGGGCCGGTGGGTGCCTGGGGTCTCTGCACCCCTGCAGGCCCTGGCGGAGATGCCCCCCATCCCTGAGACCCGTGTAGCGACCATGATCCTCGCTGCTGCTGCTGCCTCCGTCAGGTCAGGGTGGGGACGAAGCTCCCAGGGATGTTAGGTCAGAGAGGGGTTAATGCGGGGAGTTGGGTGCTCACAAGGCTGGTAGGCGGGCTGAAGGAGCCAGTGCAGGGGAGCCCCCATGGTGACTTTGGGTCCCTGCAGACCCGACCCCCAGGGAGCCACCTCCCCTGATGGCTGGATGTAGACGCAGACCCTCTAGACTAGTGGGGTGTGCTCCAGCCTTCTCTGTTCCATCTCCACCTGCCACCTGTTCTGAGTGGCTGTGTCCTGATTCTCCTCCTGCGAGGAGGCCCCTGAGACAGACCCTGACGGGGACACCTCTGGGTCCAGCAGAGATGCCAGGGGTGGCAGGGCTGCTCCTCACAGGGCATCTCCTCCCCTCCCAGCCCCCCACAGCAGACCCTGAGCTGCAGGGCACCCTGAGGACAAACTGGTGGGGCGTGTCCTTGGGGGAGGTGACCAGTGGTGAGGGGGCCCTTGGCTCAAAGCAGCAGGGGGAGGGGCAGGGACATCCCTGGGGCTCAAACCCCAGCACAATGTTGGGGACTGAGTGACAACCTGCAGGGGGCAAGGCAGAGCCAGCTCAGAGCATCAGGACTGAATGAGTGAGTCATGAGAAATACTGCAGAGGCTCCCAGAGATGGTTTTGGGGACCAGCCCCTGACGGGTAGCAGGTGCTGATGTCTCACAGGTGGGCTTATGAGCCAGGAATGAGGAAACACCCAAGCAGGCCCAGGCATAAGACAAGTATAATGAAAAGCCCAGGACGGAGCAGCTTCAGGCACAGTTTGACCCAGCAGCTCAAACACTGACTTTAGGGCCTGACCCCTCTTTATCTTGTGGCTCAGGTTTCCTGTGTCCATGTCCCTTCCAGGCCAGCATCTCCCCAGGATTATGTTCACTGAAACAAATTCTCTTCTACAAGCAGGCCCATCCTACTGCCCACCCTGCACCAACCGTCTAGGCCACGGGGATGGGATGTTCTAGTCTGCATAGGCCTGAGTCACGTGACCTCCCCTGGGCCTGGGGGTGGAGTCCGCCTCACACAGACCACACGCGCAGAGTGCGGGGTGGGACCCTGGTGAGCCAGAAGAAGGAAGGAGCCCAGGTCTGCCCGCTGTCTCTCCAGGGTTCCTGTGGCGCCGTCACCCTGGGCTTTAGAAACTCCTCCTGCGGAAGTGGTGGCCGCCACCTCCCCGCACCCAAGATGCCCATCAGGCTTTCTCTCCTCATGAGTCTGCGGGTCCCAAGGAAGCAATGCCTGAAACAGGCAAACATGGATGGACCTCTCAGAGGCCACACAGGGAGGAGAGCTGGCCACCTTAGCCTCACGTCACCCACGCTGCCCCACCGCACCCTGGGCTGTCTCCCCGTCTTCATCACACGTCACCCTGGGCTGTTTTCTCAGGGGCTGCTCCTCTCGCCACCAGCCAGGAGGAGAGACACAGCCCCGAGGACACTTGCTAATTAATGAGACAGTGCAATGGGCTATTTAAAGGCAAACTCATAAGGCTGCTAATGGGATTTCTAATTTGGCAGGAGGAAGAGGGTTAAATTGCGTTGAGAGCAATGAAAGTTTTGGAATCCAAGATGATTTCTGGTTCTGTGTGTCATCCTGGTAGTTCATTGGATGGAAGGTGTTAAACTTTACGAGGAAACCAGAGATACTGCAGGTTCACCAACTCTCTGGAAGATTAAGTTCATTCATCTCCTCCAAAACGGCCAGGAGCTCCAGTGT
>NW_021703765.1:85841630-85844321 GCF_005190385.1 Monodon monoceros | reverse complement strand
GGGCACGGAGGGGGCACAGGCAGGGTCCCGGGAGAATAGACGAGAGGGACCCTGCAGTGCACACCTGGCCCTGCGGCCCCAGGCGCAAGTAGAGAGGAGGTTAGGGGCCCTGGATGTCCCCAGGAGGGGGGATCAGGGGACAGAGGTGAGGCAGAGACTCACATCCCGCGGGCATCCTGCAGCGCTGACACTGATGCTGTTTACTGCCCTCCACAGACACGCAATAGATGTAAGTCATTGGATGCCCGGGTAGCATGGTGACGGTGCCGTAGCAACCCCCACCTGTGGTCTCCACACTAGTGCAGGTGGGATGATGAGTTTAGGTTAATTTAGTAACGTAATCGCCCTGGGGAGTCGGGTCTAAAGCCACTTTGAACGCTGGGCCCTGGCCATCCAGGACCCGCCATGAGAGGACAGGGGGGAGACGAGGTCACAGGTGGGACCAGGAAGGAGCCGCACCTGAGCTCCACGCCCCCCGTCTGCCATCACTGCCGCCTCCGTGGCCATGGGCAGGGGAAGAGGAAGGGGTGACCTGAGCTGAGGGTGTGGGTGATGTTTACACAGCCCCTGCGGCTGGTGGCTCGCACCCAGGACCACTCACATCTGGAGAATCACCAGGACCACAATAGCCCCAAATCCCTCCCAGCCTCCTTCCCCGTTCCCTCCGAGGTACCATCGTCCTCAGCCCTGCCTCCCTCCCCCTTGCTTCTGTTTATGCTTTAACCCCTCTTCCTGCATCCTTCACACACAGAGGCGAGTGTTGTCACTCTGCATACCCATAGGATGCAGTCGTCTGGCCCGCGACCCCCTGTGATTTGCTTATTGTGTTCAACTTACCTTTGGAGCGTCATCTGTGTTAAAGAGTCCATGAGTAGTTCCTTCATTCACTTTCCTTTCTGGGCAGAATCCACATGTACCGCACTTTATTTACCCGTTCTACACAGTGGTTTGCTTGCTTAATCTTTTGTGAACGATGCTTCTGTAAATATGAAGTTTGTTGAGACGATTAAGTGAATCTCTCATCTATCTGTTCATTTCTAATGACCCCCTAATGAGGGGGTCTGGCACATGGTAAACGTTACCGGAGTGTGTGTTTGTGTGTTGTTATTATTACTGTGTTACTGGTAGGACCAACAAAAATGCTCAGATTGGGATATTCTGGCAACAGTAGCAGGTGCGTGTGCGCACACACACACACTGACACAAGCACACACTCTTCATAGGTGGATTTTATCAGAAGACACCACAGAATGACTTGGGGAGTGAGGCTGCACCTCCCACTTGTCTCGTCTCTGACCTGTGATGGGCGCTCAGGGAAACAGACCCCAGGCGAGTCCAGCCAGGCCCTCTGGGCAGACAGAGGTGCAGGGCTCTGGGGTCTGCCTTGGGGTCCTAGGGAGGGGAGGCTGGGTAAAGGCTGCCAGGAGAGAGGGAGGTGAGCTTATCCAGGGTCGGAACGCTTGGACCCACAGCAGGAGTGGCAGTATCACAGACCCACCAGCAGTGCCTGCCAGGGGAAGCCAAGGGCTCCTGGAACCACACGAGTCCCTACCCTCCCCACATAGGGACCCAGGCTGAGCTGTGACCCTCAGCTCGGGACCAAGGACACCGTCTGAGAGCCGTCTTGTTCCACATCCTGGCCTCCAGCCCAACCCTGTGGTCCCGGGTGCCCTGGGGAACGTGGTTCAGAGGACAGGGTAGGTGGGGAGAGTTCACAGATGGGCGTCAAGATAATACGACAACAAACATACCATCCACAATATTAATAACCGTAATTATATTAATCGTCGATGATGGAGGCTGTGCTGCGTCTGTGCCGCTTTAGCGGGGTTGTCCGTCTACTCCTCACGGCTCAGTGACGTCAACGTGATGCCTGTCCCCATTTCACAGACGGGCAAAATGAGAGTCGGAGCGGTGATGTCATTGCCCATGGCACGCGGCTGCGAGCTGCACGTCTGCCCAGACCTGGGTGTCCTGCCAGCAGGTCCCGGAACCCCCGGCACATGGAGACCACGGGGCCTCCTCTCCCGAATCCCAGGCTCTTCCTCACCGACTCCAACTGAGATTCCAGCTTTTCTTTCCTCTGCCCCCAGAGCACGGGCACAGGCCCAGGCAGCATTAATGACGGGGGCAAAGCCGTCTTGGGTGGTGCCTGGTCAGGACCTTTCTCACTCGGCCTCTGCACGGTCTGAATCGCGAGCAGGAAAACAGCTTCGGCATGAATCCTGGGGCAATGAATTGCAGCAAGCACACTGCCAGGAAATAAGGGCACGTCTACCGCTCTGGGGATGTGGCCCCTGAGCGGCGGGTCAGACGAGGCTTTACCAGGAACCCAGCATCCTGCGTCGTGGCTCCACCCGCAAGTCCTCATGGACTAAAGATTTAGTCACTCAGGTGTGAAATAGGCAGGGCTTTCAGCCTTTTCTCCACGGGGTGCGTGCGCATGATGGATGCTCTTCGAATGCGCAACAGACACTGTCCCGGGGCTCATCTGGAGTCTGACAGACCCAGAGAGGTTGTGCAGGGGGCGAGTGGAAGCAGCAGCTCCTGAGCCCCAGATGAAGGATGACTCTTCAGTGCTGAGAGGGACAGAAAGAGCATCTCTGCCCATCTGCACCGAAATCGGCCCCCAGGGGTACTCGGAGGTTCCTGATGAAGATCCTGTTGTCTGTGTGGACTCCTGGATGGGAG
>NW_021703765.1:85824879-85841530 GCF_005190385.1 Monodon monoceros | reverse complement strand
GGTTCCTGATGAAGATCCTGTTGTCTGTGTGGACTCCTGGATGGGAGCGAGCTGGAGGTAAGAGGTGAGCAGGGGCGGGGGGCGGGGCTGTTCTGGCTGGTCCCCGACCTCGCCACTTCCCTGGGCTCCATGTTCTTCTCTACTGTGATGATGAACAAGCCACCTTGGTCTTTGCATCTCTGCTTCCAGAACCCAGTCTCAGCCTGTAGACTGAGAGAAATCAGTGACAAAGCCACGGGAGGGGGTGAAGAGAAATACCCGGGGTGTGTCCATGGCCTGTATGCCTGTGGTTAAAGGACAGGCTATTGCAGCACCTGGAATGAGCAGCAAAACATCACCTCTGGACTTCCCTGGTGGCGCAGTGGTTGAGAGTCCGCCTGCCGATGCAGGGGACGCGGGTTCGTGCCCCGATCCGGGAAGATCCCACATGCCGCGGAGCGGCTGGGCCCATGAGCCGTGGCCACTGAGCCTGCGCGTCCGGAGGCTGTGCTCCGCAACGGGAGAGACCACAACAGTGAGAGGCCCGCGTACCGCAAAAGAAAAACCAAAAAAAAAAAAACCAAAAAAAAAATCACCTCTCAGAAATCACTGTTCCTGCCAATATGTATGTGATGTAACCATCACACTGAAAATTCATTAGAGATAATCTGTTCCATAATTGATTTTCCGCTCCATAACATCTACCTTTGGAGATACTCACATAAATATGAATGGGGTGCAGATGTGGAAAGGGATGCCAGAGTCCAAGAGCATCATTTCAGACTGAGAGGTGTGTTGATCCCATTGCAATCTGGGGAAATGTGAAGTTCAGAAAACGGGACACTGTGATGATCTTCCTGCGATCTCACTTAACAGTGATAAAAACGCTCCTTTAGAGAAATCAAGTAGGAAAAACGAGTCACCTTCCTTGCTTTGCATGGATATTACAGTCATTTCCAGACGTGAAACTAAGACCGAGATTTCAGCTGCTGAATAATTCATCTTCATTTTGTTTTTTTTTTATTTTGTCGGTACGCGGGCCTCTCACCGCTGTGGCCTCTCCCGTTGCGGAGCACAGGCTCCGGACGTGCAGGCTCCGTGGCCATGGCTCACGGGCCCAGCCGCTCTGTGGCATGTGGGATCCTCCCGGACCGAGGCACGAACCCGCGTCCCCTGCATCGGCAGGCGGACTCTCAACCACTGCGCCACCAGGGAAGCCCCATCTTCATTTTTTTGAAGAGAGGACTCAAAAAACTCCGCTGAAGTTGTAACATAAAGAGTTTCAACCGTACCTCTCCTCTGACACGCAAAGAGGCAGCAGCAGTAATTTCTGCAACCCTGTCCCCAGGACACATGGGGACAGTCACTGGTAACAGAACCAGGCTGTGTCATGAGGGTGTCAGCACCTCAGGTTTCCGACCTGGCTGTGCAGGAGCTGGGAGAACCGGGCCGTGGGAATATTGCAAAAGGAGGAAAAAAGGACCAAGAGCAAAGGCAGCAAACAGAGGGGGCCAGTGAGGGCCAAGGAGGGGATTCCAGAGAGTGTGTGTGTGTGTGTGTGTGTGTGTGTGTGTGTGTGTGTGTGTGTGTACAGAGGGTAGCTGTGGATCCAGGAACCGTCCTCCACCCACCCCCTCCCTCCTCCATCCCCCTCCCTCCTCCCTCCCCCCTCCCAGCTCCATCTCCTTCTCCCTCCTCCATCCCCCCTCCCTCCTCCATCCCCCTCCTTCTGCTCCCCCTCCCCCTGGTCTCTTCCTCCTCCCACTTCTTCTCTTCCTACTGGTGCATGAAAGATAATTGTGTCTTAGTCTCTTTAATGGATTCCAGTTGACAGTTGGAAAATTGAGCCTTTTAAACAGATATATGTGGGGTGTGAGTCATCTCTGCTCTCTGTAAAGGAGTTGTCCCCACCTGGGTTGTCAGGCTCTGAAGCTCCTGCAAAGGGAGGGTGTCAGGCACCTGTTTTGTTTCCATCCCCTTGGGCAAACGTAACACAACCAGCCAGGACCTCGGGTCAGTGCCCCCCTCTCCCCACTGACCCTCCACCTTGCTCAAGAGCGGTGGATGCTGTGTGTTTCCCAGCAGCCTCTAACCGTGCCCAAGCTTTGGCCCTTCCAGAATTCTCCAGGTCTGCTTAGACGTGCTCCTGAAGGAAGTCCACGGCGCTGTCCAAGACCCTGGGCTTCTCTCAGGAGCCATGAACTGTCACATCCCGTGGGCAGCATGATCGGCAGTTCCCGGGCCGCAAATACTAAGCAGGGGAGGGCGGGGGAGGGGGCCGTGAGAAAGGGGAGGAGAGGGAAGAGAAGCAGATGGAAAACGGAGGTGAGGCGGCTCCTGACCACGTTTCCACTCCGGTGAGGCATGCAGGGGAATCAGTCCCAGAGCCGTTTCTCAAAGCCGCCCCCCCGCGAGCCTCAGGACCCCACTCTGAGCCACTCGTGGCTGCGGAGGGTCGTCTTATTTGATGTCAGGCACATGATCTGTGAGACACTGCAGTGTCCCCGCCCTGAGCTGGCCTTTCAGACAACGTCCTCCGCCACCGTCCGCAGGTGGCGTATCCCTGGGTCCCGACCTCTCCTGCCCCAGGACAGTTGACGGCCTCTCTCCCTCCCTGTGCACTGGCCTGTGACTGCGGGTCATCTCTGCTGAGACAGGGATTAAAGCCATGAGCCTCTGATTAGCCCCTACAATTAGCCAGCGGCTCTCAGGGCGCCGCTGGAACTTGACCTCTGACCTCTTCAGGACCATCACTGGGCCCCAAATGGTGATTCGATGTGGGCTTGGGGGGCTGACACACTGGGTGCTTCCGCTGGTCTGGGAAGGCAGGGGCTGGAGATCAGGGTGCATCCACGTCATTCCCACGATGTCCCCAAGGGAGAGGGTGACCAGGCCTCCTGTGTTGCACAGTGAGGGCCCGAGGGCCCGGGGGACTCCTGCCGCCCCTCAGAAGGAAGGAGAGGAGGCGTGACTCGTTCCATCTTAGAAGGGATACAGGGGCTCCAGGAGCAGCAGGACCACGAGGCAGTGATGGTTCCGGTGCCGGTTTTGTTCCTGCAGCTGGAGGCCCCCAACAGTGCCCGGATCGCACATCCCTCAGTCCGGCGGCCGCCCTGCCAGGGGGTCTTACATCCACCCCACAAAGCAGCAGACTAAGCCCATGGCTCCCAGGAGATGGAGCGGGGCTTCGCCTCAGTCTCTCCGACCCTCATGTCACTGATGTGTCACTTCCCTCGCCGGGCGGGGAAGGAATAACTGGATATTGTGGGTCCATCAGTCTATGAGGACAAGGGACCAGGGCTCCTGGGGAAATGGCCGATTCTGGGGCTGGAGCAGGAAACACACAGGCAATGGGGGAGCCCCTGGTGGTGCCAGAGATTAAGGAAGTGTGAACACACATGCACACACATGCACACAGTGATGGGACAGGACACATGGTCCACCTGAAAGAGCTCCCGTGGCCAAAGTGGAAGAGCCCATCTCCCCTGTGGTCTTTGGTGTTGGTAAAAGAAATGTTCACATATTGAGGTGCAGGGAAGTCATTGTGGCTTATACATGAGTTCACTTGGATTTGATGTTAACTAAAATAGCCTGTTTGTGGCCTGTCCAACATACACTGTACATCCACTTTAATTCGTAAAGAAAGGGGCACATTGACCAGGAGTAAAGAACATCTATAAAGATTAAATGGCCCTCTTCCTGGGACAACGGCGCTGGTCCCCCTTTGATGATAAGACTCCCTCCCAGGTGCCAAGGCCACGCTGACTCGCTGCATACCTGCTGGTCTGGTCTTTTTTTTTTTTTAAACTTCGAAGACCTGTAACCCTGACTTGTTTAATGTTCTTTTTTTCCTGACAAGACATAAAACTGTGCTGAGAACCCTGCTTCTCCAGAACTGTTTCTCAGAGTCATCTGGGAAGCAGGCTTCTACGCTAGTCCTCAGTTTGGCTCAAATAAAACTTTTTTTCTATGCTTATTATTGATTGTTTATTGATTATTTTCGTTGACAGTGTCCCTAGACACTCCTTGAAACATTGGGTAAAAACTAACGAAGAACGGATAAAGTGTGGACTTTAGTTAACAATAATATCAATATTAACTCGCGAACTCTAACAAGTGTGCCACAGTCTGTGGGATGTTAGTGACGGGAAAGCCATCGGTGAGGTACAGAAGAACACTGCACCATCTTCACAGCTTTTCAGTAAAACGAACACTATTCTGGAATAAAAGGTTTCTTTAAAAATGTACATAACTACCGGGTGAGAGTTTGGGCTGCCAATCAGAGACGAGGGGCTGTGATCCCCTGAAAATGTTCCCCGCAGGGAGGTGATGTGAACCCAGTGCGGGCAGCTGAGCTGGGCTGATCATATCCACGACCGCCCAGACGCGGTTACCCCAGGGAAGGGGTCTGTGGACATTTGTTTTGCCTTTATCTCCCCCAAATAAGACATGCCTATGGTTAAAACTGTAGAGTATAAAACAGGATCCAGTGGGGAGAAAAGGAGTTTTTTCTTTGTGACTTTGACCACAAAGTCTCCCTGTCGGCCTCACCAAACACAGCCATCGTCATCGTGTTTTCAAGGCCTTTCCAGAGATGCTCCAACCAAGAACAAGAATGTAAAAGAATAAGCACGAATGGGATAAACATATACATGCATATATATTTCTGTATATTCCACAAATGGTAGCACACGTATACATCTTTATATTATACAACCTTCCTCTTCACAATGAACAGAAATCTCAAAGATTCTTCCACATTGCTGGAACTACCTTGCTGTCATTACGGTCAAAGGCTGCAGAGCGGCCACTGTACAGACGCCCACAATTCACTGAAGTGGTTCCCTATCTGTAGACGTTTATCTCAGTCTTTCGTTACACCAGACAAGCCTGCAGTGAACGTCCTCGCACAGGCGGTCTTATGCGCATCACAGCACTATCTTCACTGCCTGCTTGGAGAGCACAGTAATTTATTTAATGGATCCCTGTTTAAAAATATTTAGATAGTTTCCAATCTTTCCATCATTATAAACAATACTGCTATGACCGTAAATCTTGACACACACTCCTGAATGCTTCCCTGGGATGAATTTCTAGAAGGGGCTGCTGGGCAAACACATTTTAACCCTAAAGCTTTCAAGCCCATTTCCCGAGGCCTGAGTCAGGGCCGCCCCGCCTGGTGGTGCAGGTTGCACACGGCTCAGAGGTCCCAGAAGGGGCAGGAAGGGTCTGAGGAGGAGCCTGTGGTCCACTCCACGGGTATCCAGGTGTCCCCTGGAGCAGGTAACTTTTTCCAGTCTGCACAGAGGCACAGAAAGTGCTAGCAGAGCCCTGGCTGAATTGTCAGACGAAGCGTCTGAGGTCAGGGGGGCCCTCTGAAGCTTCAGACACATGGGATGTGACCTGCCTGCCCTTCCCTCTGCAATGCCAGTGGTCCATGAGCACCGAATCTTCTCTTTCCTGAGCCCCGCCTGACACTGTGCAGCCTCCTCCAAACAGGCGACTCCTGAAGGGCCTAGACTTCCTTCCCTCTGATCCACAGTGCTATCCAGGCCATGATATATGAGGAGACCAGGAGGTAGAGGCCGGGGGGGGGGGGCGGCTGTGAGCTCCCGCCCACAGAGAGGAGGCCCCTGCCCAGAGGGACACCTGCCCCGAGGGGCCTGACCTTCTGAGTTTAAAGAGAAGCTAAGAGGCTGGAAACTGGCATTTTAACGTTAAATGCCCTGAGTTTTCAAAGTTGGCTCATTCAGACCAATTAAAGCACACCCCAGGCCACCAGGCTGCAACGCCTGTCTTAAATGTTTGAAATGTGACTGAGCCAGCAGAATCATGTTTAAGTAATGAGCCCCGACAGAGGGGCCCTGGGGAGCTCAGCGCTTCTCAGACCCCAGAAAAGCCCGAGAGCACCTGCAGCCAGGCGGCCTGCCTGGGAGAAGTGTGCCGTTTTAGGAATGCGCTTCCCCAGGGAATGGGATCCCCCAGGGCAGGGCTGCTGGAGGGGGAAGCTTCTCCCCTCCCACCTGCCAGGAGGGCACATCTGTTCTTTTTCCCGCCTGTGGAGCTGAGCATTTAGACCATTAGGAGAAGCTGTGGGGAGGTGTTCTGCCCCTTTATCTGCTGGAAATGACCCAGCACGAGGAGACACCCAGCGTGGAGGCCGCTTGGAAGTCGGACTCTGAGCCTCATTTCCGACTGTCCACAACCTGGGGGTCCCTGGGGCAGAGCCATTCTGGGGGGACCGCCGTCCTGCAGGTTTGGCAGGTGTCATCTGTGAAGGGGAGACGCGCCTGTCAGTCGGACCCGGATGTGGGAGGGGGCACTGGGTCAGGAACATTGGATGTGGGCAACATTCGGAGGAAATGCAGCTCCATTCCCAGGAGAACCTGGAATTGGGGCCACAGGGCTGCTGGCTGCTGTCCCGGTCTGCTGAGGGGAGTTAGTTAGCGCATGCAGACAGCCTGCAAAGGTGTGTCCTGAGCCCAGGAAGTGCGGCCCGAGAGGTAGGCGTGTGTCCCCCAGCCTTGTCTCTGGGTCACTCAGGCCTGCCCACGCCATCGGATTCTAGCCCCCCGATGGCCAAGAGGATGGGTGCCGTGTGAGCATCTCTGTGGGACTCCCCTGCCCCCACCCAGGCCGACCAGAGAATGACCAAGTGGCCCTGAGATTTTGCACCTCTGGGCTCAGCACCAGCCTCCAGAGTCAAATCCCCAGGGTCCCTGAGGGCAAAGAGGCGTGTTTCAAGGGGCCCAGAAGCCCTGGAAAGGTTTGCAAACTGGACACCATGGATTTGAGGGTAAGAACTTCCACACAGAGACCTTCCCCATTCACCTCTGACAACACCCACCCAGGGATGTGTCATATTTGGACTCTTGGTGGAAAGAGATTTATTATAAGTATTCCGCTCCCTTGGTCACAGAGGTCCAGCAGCCCCAGGACTTGCAGTCGGCCAGCTGGAGACCCAGCTCCAGTCTGAGGCCAAGGCTGCTGGCGTCCTGGCTCCATGACTGCCAGCAGAGAGAGCGAATCCGCCCTACTTGGCCCTTCTGTTCCATTCAGGCCTCCGGTGCCGGGACGAGGCCCACCCACTGTGGGAGGCCACCTGCTTTACTACATCCTTGGCTCCAAATGCGAATTCATCCACAACACCCTCTCAGACTCACCGGAACACGCTGCCCAGCTGTCCGGGTGCCTGGTCAAGTAGACACAGAATTAACCAGCACAGGCGGATGGGCAGTGCCTGTTCACAAGGCTTAGACACATTCACGTATTTCAACCCTAACAGTTGTTAGGGCCCCATGAGCTCAAAGCCAGGGTGGGGAGGGAGGGGAGGTGGTGGCGGCTAACAGCCCCGAGTGCCCCTGCTGCTCTGGCCTCTCCCTGAGCAGGTCTGAAACCATCACGTGGACCCACGGACGTGCCCGTTGGGATCAGTGCTTCCTGTCACTGGAGCAGACACGTGATGCTTCTCTTCCTCTCTCTCCCCCATCCTCTGGCTCTGGTTCCACATCTCTTTGCAGAGGAAGGAAAGGGGAAAACCCCAAATCACCCCCCTGCCCAGACCCCACCTCACAGGACTGGGGAGTAGGGTCCCGGCAGGGCCACCCTGCACCTCCCAGAAGACACTCCTGATGCCATTTCCTCTCTGTCTCTGTCTCTCTATCTGTCGCTGTCTATCTATCTGTCGCTGTCTGTCTGTCTCTGTCTCTCTTTGTCTCCCTGTCTCTGTCTCTCTATCTCTCTGTCTCTCTCTATCTCTGTCTTTGTCTCTCTCTGTCTCTCTCTCCATCTCTCTGTCTCCCTGTCTCTGTCTCTCTATCTGTCTCTGTCTCTCTTTGTCTCCCTGTCTCTGTCTCTCTATCTCTCTGTCTCTCTCTATCTGTCTTTGTCTCTCTCTGTCTCGGTCTCTCCATCTCTCTGCCTCCCTGTCTCTGTCTCTCCTGTAGATTCAGTCACTGAGCTGACAGGGTCAAGGGTGATCATTAAAAGCCCATCATCTCAAAAGAGCCACTTCTGCACCCAAACGGGGGCTTGAAGTTGCACAAGGTCAGTGCATTAAGTCCGCAATCAAAGCGGCTGGAGCTCCCAGACCCCCGCTGCTGTCTCTGCGGTGAAGATGGTCCTGACTCTCCCATCGCAGGTCCCCTCGAGGGGCCGTTTCCGTTCAGACGGGCAAAGCTCTGCCTGGAAGGTTGCTGTAGGGGTTCATCTAAGTGTTTTTTCACCCACTAAGATCCGCGCTATCGCTCCGAGGTGACCGCTGCCACTAGTGTGGACGGAGGCTGGCGCTCTGCCGGGATTTCCCCATAAAGTATAATCGTGAAAACCTTGAGAGATTTCAGCTGGGACACCCACCCCCGCGACAGAGGCTCTGGGTGGCCCAGGAGGAGAGACCCTCTTTGCGCAGCCCAGGTTGGCCCCTGGGGACAGAGCTGGCTCCCGAGCCTGGGGACTGGGGTCTTCACAGGGATGGCGTCCATCCACAGGGCCCCCGCGGGGCTGTGAGCTCCCTCGGCTGGGACGGCCCCCTCAGGCCACGTCTCCCCTTGCACAGCTCTCTGTCCAGACGCCAGCACCCCTCCCTGTGCTGGGCGTGACCGGGGCCCCAGGCACTGGGCTCAGAGGGAGAGCCCAGCCCAGTCCATCTGACCCCCCTCGTCGGGGGCAGGATCTTCCTCACGGTCCCCACCAGCATCCCGGCTGCTGCCCAGGCCCCATCCTCTGTTCTGGGATCCACAGGCTCCCAGGACCACGGGGCATGGCTGGTCCACGTGGGGTGATTTGTGGGGTTAGGCAAACCCTCAGGACGCAGACAGGCATCACTCAGCTGGTGACCAGTGGGGGAATCCGTGCCTGCTGTTGACGGACAGGCCCAGGGGCTGTGGGCAGAAGGGAGAGGGCTCTGCACCTCACCCTGGGCAATGCTCAGGGTCACCTGGATGAGACTGGACAGTCGCTGGCCCCGACCCCACCCCCTGCGGCCCCGGTTACGTGGTCTCACTCAGGCAGAGGCAGGGACCCCCTGCTGCCGCCTGGGGTCCCGCATGTTTATGTGCTCCCCTCTCTGTCCTGGAGGTAGAAACTGGAACCGTTCATTTTTCTAGTCTGTTTTATAACGGACCACAGCTTGTGAAACTTCAGCCAAGGATTGAATACGGTTATCTTTGGTTTCTATGGAAACGCCCTCCCCTAAGGCCCCGGGGGTTCGCGGTTGGGGACAGGTGGGTCATGGTGCGGGGGATCTGACTGCTGGGGCGCACAGCTGCCTCTGCACAGCTGGCTCAGCTTCCTCCCCTGTAAATGGGGTACAGACCCTACATCACAGGTGTGTGAGAGCTCAGTGAGTTAATCCTCATGAAGCACCTGGAACAGAGCCGTACACCCGAATCAATGAGTCCATGCGTGTTGACTGTTGGCGTCTTGGGCTGGGGCAAGGGAGCTGGTGGACAGGAAGGAGGGGTGAGGGCACCACATTGGAGGAAGCTGTTAGATGACATAATTATTGATGGGCGTGACCAGCAAGAAAGAGGCTGGGATGGGACCAGCACGGGGGCTCAGCCCCAGCTTGTCACAGGATGCCTGATGTCTGGATCCACCGTCTGACCCCACAGGCCACGTGCCTGAGAAATGAATGCCTCGGGAGATGGTACAGGAGCTGAGTGCCCTGGAGGGCCCGGGGAGTAGCCCAGCATCCCCTCCTCTGTCCGATCCGCTCGCCACCTGTGATCTCTAGTGATTCTGTCTCAGTTGGTCCGACAGCACCAGGCATCCTGAGACCTCAAGGGGCTGCGGTGCCGGTGGAGAGGGTGTTTCATCCATCCGTCCGTGGAGGCGAGCACGCAGGGCTTACAGCCCAGCCAGCACCGGAACATCCTACAGACTCTCCCGGGCTTGGCAGGCGGGAAGAGAGGCCAGCCACCGCCCCTGCCCTCCGGCACAGGGTGCTAGGGTGGGGCCCCCCAGCCGGTCCCCGGGCCCTCCCCGGAGCTGGCTAGAACCGCACATCCCAGGCCCACCTGGACCTGCTGAGTCAGACACTCTGGGCGGCCCACAGCCTGTTTCCACCTGCCTCCAGGACGTTCCACACGCAGGAACATGGAGAATCCACTGCGGCAGGGCTGCCCAGGGCCCCTGAGAGCCTGTCCCAGGCCGAGAGCCTCTGTCATCACTCCTTCAGATCCGTCCTTCCAGAGGTTCCACCAGGAAGGTACGTGCTGGCCCTGCACCCGATCAGGGACCAGGGACGAACCTTCACCCCCTAAGTGGCCCCTCCATGCAGAGGCCATCACACCCATTAGCCCAAGTGATGTGATGAGTCTTCCCACCCAGTGGACAGTAAGGAGAGAGCCTGTTCCCCACAGCTTCAGTGCCCGGGGCTGGAGACACACACGTGGACCAAGCTCTCTTCCTCGGGGCCTTGGATTCCGCGGCGTTTCCTGTACTCTGTGGAGAAATGACCAGCAGTGAGTTTGGGAGCAGCTACTCCTGCAGGATCCTCTCTGCCCGGCTTCTCGGCAGAGGCTGTTGGCGGCACCCCACCTGACTTCTCTGCCCTGTGATCAGAAGCCTCAGGGGTTGTATCTGTTGCAAGGCTGGTGCGTCAGTGAGTCCCTAACTCACTATGGGGAGATGGGAGCCATCAGGTAGGTGTGTCCCTCATTGGGCTGTGACGTCCCAGCTCCAGATGGTCCTTCTCTGCTCAGTCAGGTGACCCTGGGGCTGAGCCTGCACATCCCAGTTCTGCAGGGTAAGCTGCTCCCTGTGAGGTACTGCCATTAGGGGCCACTGATGAGGGAGGGGACATGCAGCTTCCTGCTGCTCTGAGCGTGGCCCTGGCAGTGGCACTTCTCCCAGCAGTGGACGTGCTTCCAGCCTCCTGATTCCCCGAGCCCCAGCCCTCCCACAATCAGCCTTACTGCACCCACTCCAGAGCACCAGTACCTGCCATGCAGGCCCCTCCCCAAGGGTCTGGGTCTCCTCTCCCTGGGGTCCTTCCTCCAGCTCCAGCTGGGACCTAGGGGTGGAGGCCACAGAGCAGGAAAAAAGGGCCCAGGAAGACGAGGAGAGGGCTGTGTCGGCTCCCTGGGGTGAACCCAGGAGGGAGGGAGGAGGGAGGGGAAGCCCCACGTGGCTGGTGGGGTCTCAAAGCCATGAGGACTCCATGGTGGAAACACCGAAGGAGGTGAGTGTTCAGAATCCTTCGGCAGAAGGATCAGGCAGCCTTCCTCCAGCCTGAGCACGAGTCATCCCTGTGTCCCAAGAGAGGCACAGAAACTCTGAGTGGGGCTCCAGGTCCGAGTCCCGGGGAGAGGGACGAGGGGTGACCCCGGAGAAACCTCCCCAGGCTGATGACCAAGGCCTGCAGGGGGGCTGGCCCGTGCCTGTCTCCAGTGTAAATGGTGCTGCCGTGGCCGACTTCCCAGTGCGCTAGGATGTCACCCAGCCGGCAGCTGGGAAGGGATGCCCGGAGGCCACCACAATCATTCCCACAGTCAGTGGACGTGAGTACAGATCACAGTGAGCAGCAGTAAAAGACTAGGGATGATGCGTTGTCAGTAACCATTCCCTTTGCCTTCTTTTACTTAATTGTAAGTTTATACAGCTTAATTTTTATTAATGGCTCTGTTTCACAACTGAATCACAAACTCCCTGAAAACATGACAAATGCCGGGGTCCCTCAGAGAACAGATGTCCCCTCCCTGTCCTGTGCGGACAAATAGCCTTGGCCTCAAGGAGTTGCCTTGCCCCCAGCTCCCTGGCGCTCTGTAAACCCAGGAATTCTCCCTAGGGACACAGATAGCCCCAAAGAGGCTGAGATTCAGTATGTGCCCCATTGGGAAAACGGGGCACAGATAGAAATTAAATTCATTTGTTAAACTGCAAAGGAACTACTGTTCCTCACACACCTGAGATTGAGCACAAAAAGGCTTACCTGCTAAAAAAAGACTAATAAAGACCTTGATCTTGAAGTCCAAGGTAAAAGACATCTTTGAGGCCATATCTTTAGTGACTTTCAAACGGTTCACCTCCACTCAGCTCAGCCTGGAATCAGGATGCATCACCTGTGTTTCCCAGGTGTGTCCAGAGGCCCCTTCTCTTCTCAGTCAGGACACCCGGTGGGAGGCCTGGTCCACGGAATCAGTGTTTTCTGGGGGCGTGTGATTTGCTGCTAAATCCATGCACAGTCCCTGGATTATTTTCTCATCCACATGCTCAGACCAGCAAGGGCAGTGTGCAGTGAGCTCTTTATAAGAAAACACTTTCAAGGATGCTCTGAGAACAGTTCTCCCTTCACCACAAATGAAGCCAGGGTGAGGGGTGGTTCTAGCATCACCCTGACATGGGAGCGAAATGACCCAAAATGGGCCCACAGGGCTGCAAGAGGACAGCCAGGAGGGTCCCGGGCCCCAGCCCCTTCCTGACTCCCCTGCGTAAAATCGGGAGATGCAGGCGGGGAGCACCCCCCTTTCCACGATCAGCACACACCACAGGTGTCTGAGGCTTCACAGGGGGCCCCTCTGACCTCAGACTCTTTCTCTGACAGCTCAACCAGGGCCCTGTCTGAGCGACGGTGCAGACAGGAAAAGGCACCTGCTCTAGAAGACAGCCGCCTCCTGCAGCCTCTTGCCCACCTGCCACCTCCTACCTCCTTCTGCCCCCTCCTGCCCCCTGCCCGTTCTGGGCATCGTGAGCAGTGTGCAACCTGCACCACAGGTTCTCCTAAAGGTACAACTGCACCGTTCTGCCAACGAGCAAAGGGAGCAGTGGTGGGAGGGGAGAAACTTCTCCCTCCCTCTAACACCTTGCCTTGGGGGATTCCTATAAAGGACGCCCTTCTCCCAGGCAGGCCGCCTGGCTGCAGGTGCTCTCGGGCTTTTCTGGGGTCTGAGAAGCGCTGAGCTCCCCAGGGCCCCTCTGTCGGGGCTCATTACTTAAACATGATTCTGCTGGCTCAGTCACATTTCAAACATTTAAGACAGGCGTTGCAGCCTGGTGGCCTGGGGTGTGCTTTAATTGGTCTGAATGAGCCAACTTTGAAAACTCAGGGCATTTAACGTTAAAATGCCAGTTTCCAGCCTCTTAGCTTCTCTTTAAACTCAGAAGGTCAGGCCCCTCGGGGCAGGTGTCCCTCTGGGCAGGGGCCTCCTCTCTGTGGGCGGGAGCTCACAGCCGCCCCCCCCCCCCGGCCTCTACCTCCTGGTCTCCTCATATATCATGGCCTGGATAGCACTGTGGATCAGAGGGAAGGAAGTCTAGGCCCTTCAGGAGTCGCCTGTTTGGAGGAGGCTGCACAGTGTCAGGCGGGGCTCAGGAAAGAGAAGATTCGGTGCTCATGGACCACTGGCATTGCAGAGGGAAGGGCAGGCAGGTCACATCCCATGTGTCTGAAGCTTCAGAGGGCCCCCCTGACCTCAGACGCTTCGTCTGACAATTCAGCCAGGGCTCTGCTAGCACTTTCTGTGCCTCTGTGCAGACTGGAAAAAGTTACCTGCTCCAGGGGACACCTGGATACCCGTGGAGTGGACCACAGGCTCCTCCTCAGACCCTTCCTGCCCCTTCTGGGACCTCTGAGCCGTGTGCAACCTGCACCACCAGGCGGGGCGGCCCTGACTCAGGCCTCGGGAAATGGGCTTGAAAGCTTTAGGGTTAAAGTGTGTTTGCCCAGCAGCTCCTTCTAGAAATTCATCCCACGATTGTATGCCAAGATTAATGAGCATAACGGTGCTGTTTATAATGGTGCAAATACTGGAGAGAATCTAAATGTTTAAAATCGGGGATGCATTATATAAATTATCGTGCCTTATCCTAACAGCATTCCACGCAGATGGAAATAATGCTATAATGTGCGTCAGAATATCTGAACAAAGGCACTCATTGTGTTGCTATTTGTGGTAAAGACAGAGATAAATGTCTGTTGATAGAGAATTGCTGAAATAAATTATGGGGCATCTATACTAAAGGACATTCTGAAACCATGAAAAATAATGAGTGCTGTGAATGTACTTATTTGAGGAATTGTATAATATAAAAAAACGTATATGCACAAGCTGGGGTGTGTGTATATGCATGTGTGTGTATATGTGTACATGCATGTGTGTGTGTATGTATATACGTGTGTGATGTGTGTATGCATGTGTGTACACGTGTGTATGTGTACGTGTGTGTGTGGTGTGTTTGTATCCCTGTGTATCTGTGTGTGTTTATGTATGTCTGTGCATATGTGTGTGTGCATGTGTTCCTGTGTGTATATGTGTGCATATACATGTGTGCCCTTGTTCATGTTCATACCGTCTCTGGAAAGATTCTCAGAAACAGGGTGACAGCTGCTGCTTTCAGTGAGGCCAACAGGAGACTTATGGTCAAAGTAACAAAGAAGAAATGTTTTTTCTCCCCACTGGATCCCATTTTATACTCTACACCTTTTCACCCACGGACGCATTTTATTTGAGAGATAAGAGGAAAAAAAAGATGACAATCGAATACGCACCCATCTTAGGATGGGGGAACGGCGTCTGAGCTGAGGCAGGAAACGCTCAGCTCAGCCCGGGGGCCCCTCCGTGTCCAGCTCATCTCCACGCGGGGAGGAGTTTCAGGGGACCACAGCTTCTCGTCTCCAGCTACACACCCCGACACCAACCACATTCCATACTTTAAAGACGCTTTCAATTTTCGAGCAGCTCCAGGTCGACTGAAAACTTGGGGCAATTACACAGAGCCTCTCACTGCCCCCCAGTTTCCCTCCCTGCTCACCTCTCACGGGACCGCAGTGCATTTGTCCCCATTAAGGAACCAGTACTGATACATTATTACTAACCAAGCCCTTACTTTGCTCACGTTCCCTCGTTTTTCCCTGATGTCCTCTCCTGGCCCCGGAGCCCCTCCAGGGACGGAATTACACGGGGTGGACTTGTCCGCTCGGACAGCACTCCTACGGCCGTCTGTGCCCCCGACATGCGGGGTGGGGAGGGCCTGGGAGGGGAGGCTCTCGGGGGGTCCCAGGAAGCAGGGCCCCTCGGGGCCTGGGGCTCCTGTCACTGAGGGAACGGCAGGAGCTCCTGGGGTCAGAGCGAGTCGGGGTGCTCAGCGCACAGACCCAGGGTCAAAGGAACCCGGGACTGGGCCTCCGTCGCCCACGTGCCGGGTGGCGGCAGCCGCGTCCCACTGGAGGGGGTGATGGCTGGACCAGTAACAGGAAGAGCAGGCCCAGTGCCGGCGCCCAGCAAGCAGGAATAACTGGGGGGGGGGCGGGGGGGAGGGCTTCTGAGAGGTGCAGGACGAGCCCCAGGTCCCACGGCATGGGGTGCGGTTAAAGGCTGTTATGGGATGAATTGCATCCCCAAAATTCACATGTTGAACCCCTGACCCCTGGGACCTCAGGATGTGACTGTGTGTGGAGATGGGGCCTTTAAATGGGTGACTGAGGTAGAACAAGGTCATTAGGGTAGGGCCGAATCCCACGGGACTGGTGTCCTTAGAAGAGCAGGCGATTGGGACACAGACACGCACACGGGGACGACCATGCGAGGACGGCGGGGGAGACGGCCGTCTACACACCAAGGGGAGAGGCCTCAGAGGGAACCAGCCCCGCGACACCTGCTCTTGGACTTCCAGCCTCCGGGACCTGGGACTGTAAATGTCTACTGTTAGAGCTGCCCGCTCTGATGCTACGGGGGGCACGTCCAACCCAGCCCCGCCCCCGTGCCCACACCCAGACCCCTCCTGGGAACGGAGGGTGGAGCGTGGCCCTCACCCAAGAGACCTGGTCACTGCACCAGCAGAGGGTGGCCATCACAGGGCAGTGGGCGCAGCCGGACGTGGCCGAGGGCCCCAGGGCCCCAGCATCCAGAAGGCAGGGGACAGTCAGGCCAGATGGTGGTGGACAGAGTCAAATATAAAATTATGACAGGTTTCAAGATGACATCCACAGAGCATTAAGCCCCACGCGGGGCCCGTCTGAGGGTGGACTAAGCCACCGGCCCGGCAGACGCGTCTGCCCCGGGCGTCCCGAGAGCGAGAAGCACTTTTATTCTGAAGACACTGAAATCGCAGGAGGTGCTCCCACAGCATTACCTTGACTAGTGGAGAACTATGGTCGGTGTTCCCACTTCACAGAGGAGGAAACTGAGGCTTGGGAGCAAGCCTGGAGACTCAGGAGGTAACAGCAAACCTGGGTCCCCAGCCAGGCTGTTGAGCCCTGCTGGGTGCTGCCGGGCACTGAGGGCTCGGTGATTACAGGTGTTGCTACACCATCCTTGATGTCAGCCTGATCTGGGCGGGAGTATCCATGTCCCAAGCCCTGCCCACCCAGAGTGCTGGAATCTGGGGGAGGGGCACCCTGCTTTCACAGGCAGCCCTTCCCAGGCAGGAATGTCTGCCCTGTTTCAGCTCTCTTTGGAGAAAGACTTAACACATTCTGACACAGATGGACTTTCTCTTTGACTTTGTCACTGATTTCTCTCAGTCTACAGGCTGAGACTGGGTTCTGGAAGCAGAGATGCAAAGACCAAGGTGGCTTGTTCATCACCACAGTAGAGAAGAACATGGAGCCCAGGGAAGTGGCGAGGTCGGGGACCAGCCAGAACAACCCCGTCCCCCGCCCCTGCTCACCTCTTACCTCCAGCTCACTCCCATCCAGGAGTCCACACAGACAACAGGATCTTCATCAGGAACC
>NW_021703765.1:85819216-85824779 GCF_005190385.1 Monodon monoceros | reverse complement strand
AGATTAAGTTCATTCATCTCCTCCAAAACGGCCAGGAGCTCCAGTGTCGACGCTGTTTCCAGAGAGAGGAGCAGAGCGGGTCCCACAGTATCTGCTCATCTTCCTCTAACTCCATCAGTGCGGGAGGGGATCTGCTCTGAGCGGGACTCTGGGCTCAGCCTGGCGGGGCCGGGGCTCGGACACTGGAGTGTGGCCTGGGCAGGTCTGAGCCTCGGCTTCCCGGTCAGGAGAATGGGGCTGAGCACAGGCCTGCTCTGTAGGGTCTCTGTGGGGATTGCCAGGCACCTTCATCTTGTCAGACTTTGCCCCTAGAAGCCTGCATCTGGCCCGCGGGACCGGCTCCTCCCCCCCACGTCTCCCCCCTCCCCCAAGCACCAGTGTCTCAGCCCCAGGACCCCCTCCTTCCTCCAGGGATCTGGCCTCCCCTCCAGGCTCCCACCAGCCCCTCCCTTTGCCTGGAACAATCCCCTCCTCTCCCCTAAACCCCTCCTGCTGGCGATTCAGGTCCTGGGGGGCACCTGCCCCCTTTGCTGGGGGCTTCCCCTGGCAAAGTCCAGGCCAGTGCCCTTCACATGGTTTTTTAAAGCTATCTGCCCCCTCACAGACTTTTGTCCTTGCACATTAATATCCATTATTTTATTTAAAGTGTAAATATACTGTTGCAGAAAGGTAATTCCTCATGTTACAAATATTGACATTTATAATAAAATGGGTACATCACTCTTCTCAGTGTATCTAGTGCGATACTGGAGACCATAGCGCTGTGTCATCCACTGGAAATTACATCATCTATTTACCTCTATTTTAGAAGGGAAATTTACGTTGTTCTTTTTTCTCCTGCAACTCATATGTCACTGCATTCCATTTGTCCCATGCAGTGCTCTGATGCTTGAAAGTATGTTATTGATTGCTAGATTATACTTCTCTATAAAAATTACTATATGTATATTTAAAGTTTAAATAAAATAAATTTTGTGTCAAAAAGCTTCAAGTGTTAAAACATTCTTCCGGAGTGAGTTATAATTGCATTTTTAGTAGCAGACAATTCTTCAAACAAGCATAGGTTAAATATTTATATAATGTGTATACTTACAACATGTGTAAATATATATACACTATGTATGTAACAGATATATTTTTATACAATGTATAAGATAAATACTAACATACATAATGCATATATGTAATATATTTATGTATTTAATATATCAAAATTTTTATAATTATTACTTTTTTATTTTTTCCTTTTTTTTTTTGGCTGCACTGCATGTGGGATATTAGTTTCCCACCAGGGATCGAACCCGCTCCCCTGCATTGGAAGCGCGGAGTCTTAACCGCTGGACTGCTAGGGAAGTCCCAATTATTACTTTTTTAAAAAAAGGATAATGCCCCTTTATGGAAGTGGATTGGATGAATTTTTAATCTTTAATGGAGGAATTTTCTGTCACCTAGGGGGCGCCCTAGGACAATGCACCAGGGCAGCGCACCTGAGGGGATTCAGGATGGGCAGGTTTTTCCCTACTGAATTTCACTGTAACTGGACCTTCACTGACCGTTGTCCCCACCCCTCTTCCAGGCACCTCCACCTCTTATCTCTGTGGGGCAGCGGACCAGGTCTGGGAGCTCATCCCTGCACTGAGTCTGGTGCCTGCATGCAGGGGGCCAGGAAATCCTCAAACCCACCGTCTCAGGACCCTATTCTCCCAGAATAGCAGACACAAATAAGATGAGATAAAATATTTACTGAAATTCCTCTCGAAACACCGACAGAGAGAACATGCATTACAGAAGGCGTTACTGCATCCTTGCTTCTCTCACACCCACCCAGCTCCCTCCCCTACCTCCCCTCACTTACCCTCCGTCCCTCCAGACTTCTGGGGCAGCTCCCCCACCTCCCCAGCTCTGTATTATGCAGATCAGCCCCGGAGCCTGCGACCCCCATGTGGTCAGAGAAACGGGCACTGGGAAGGGACAGACCCACCTGCTCCTGGCCTCCTCTTCACCTCTGTCCCCAGGGAGGGTCACCTGCGGGGACACCAGCTTCTGGGCTTGGGACTGGCGCTCCTTAGACCTTAATCAGTCCCTGAGCCCCGCCCCGGGCTGGAGCCGTTCTGGGAGATTCTCACCTGATCCCATCAGAGGGGGTGTTGTCCCTGTCCTCTTACAAATGGGGGTTATGCCCCTTGATCCTCTGGTGGCGCAGCATCTGACCCAGGGCTCCTCCCAAGGCCTGGTGTGTCCAGGACCCCAGGAGCCTGGAGGCGCCTCCGGGGTGGGCGGAGCCAGAGAAAGGCTTCAGGGCCAAGCGGCCCTGCGTTCAGGATTCATCTTCCTTCTCTAACCAAGGACACCATCCATTTAATATAGAGAGTTTGTTAAATAAAATAAAGAATAAATATGCTGAGACATTAAATGTCAGATGCAGTCTGGCATCCAGGAGGGTCCACCGGGCAATCTGCGCGCTGTTGTTTCACTAAGAACTGCCCCGGCCCCCGCCCGCCCGCCCCAACACTGCCGGTGCTGCCCCGTGTGGCGGGAGGAGGTACTGCACCCACAGAGCACACCCTCCGCCTAGGGGGGCTCAGGGAAGGGATGCTGCGGGCGGTGGGGGCGGGGAGGCTCCCTGACCCCCGACCCCCACCAGGATGGCAGCATTGTTCCTCTTTCCTGGGTTTTCTCCTCACCTTACAGTTTCTCCCCAGTAGGTTATCAGGTAAAATAAAAGATGCCCAGTTAAACTTGAATTTCAGATAAACACAGATAATTTTAGTGTTATGTCCCCAGTACTGCATGGGTCATACTTCTACTAAAACAATCACCTGGTGTTTATATGAAAGTCACATTTCATGGGTGTGTTGCATGCTGATCTGCTGAATCCTAGACCCAGCTCCCCAGGCAGACCTGAGGCCACAGCACCATCTGCTGACAACCTCAACCTTTGCCGCTGGCCTTGACCTCACCCGCTCCTCCAGATGGACCCACCTTTCTGACATGGACCCACCCTGGACATCTCGGAGGAACTCAGCTTCACATGTTCCCACTGAACTCGGTACCTTACCCCCAGTCCTTTCCTTTTCCAACATCCCCACTTCCATCTTCCCGATTCCTACACCAGAAACCTTGGGGACACGGCAGCCACTTCTCTCCTGTCCATACCAAACAGTCACCAATCCCGAGGACCCTGCACCCCAATACAGCTCAAGCACCCCTGTTCCTGTCCTCACTCATCACCTACTTCATGCACCACCGTCTCTTCCCAGCAGAAGCTTCTAGACTGACTCTTTTCCCTCTGCCCCTTCTCCAGCTCACAGAGGAGGGGCCGGGCAGACCCCATGCTGGGTGAGTCAGGTCTTGTGTGAGACACTCAAAGACCTCTCCCTGCCCTTGGGAAACCCCATGACCCTCATTATATGCCAAGGGCCCCCCCCTTATCCTCCCCCAAGCTCATAGAGGACCTCCTCCCTGCCCTGGTCCACACCAAGCCCTCCAGGCCTGGAGCCCAGGAACCTGCGCTCCCTCTGTCTGGGCCCCTCCTCTCCCCTCTCCCCACCACCTCCTCCTTGGATGCTCTGACCAGCTTCACTCCCCAGAGGAGCCTCCCAACCCCAGAGCAGGCAGATGCCCTACTGGCTCCTGGAGTTTATGCCAACAGCGATCACTAATTCTTTCTGTTTCAGAGAGAGAAACACAAACAGGTAAGGAAGTCCGCATAGGTGTGTTGATATTCGCAGTGGCCGACAAGTGGGTGTAATAACACAGATGACAAGCTATGGGAGGGCCATCCAGGACACACGGGTCCATAAACACTGTGGGATTGTATGCAGCTGCTGCAAAGAGTTGGGGAAATTCACTGACCTGGAGGGATGTTCCCAGCTTATGGTTTAGTACCAGGACTGTAAAAGCAGATGACAGAAGACCCTCTATACACCAGGCTGATAATGGGGACCACTGGGTACTGGGCCTGGGCAGGGGGCGTAGATGGTTGGAAGGACAGAGAGCTTGTGTTGCAGGAATAAGAGAAAAGAGACTTTAGCAAAATGTTACAATGAAAAGAGAAAAGCATAGAATACAAATATATATATTTATGGTAATGCTGAAACGTGTACCAATTAAACATTTCTATGTATAAATACCAGCAAGGAATAGGGACAAAAGAAAATATGGATCTGAGTCCATAGGAAATTTTAAAATGTTAGATGTCTGTTGCTATTTCAATATAGTTTCTTCATGAAGAATTTGATTTCAATTGGCCGGAATGAGAGCACGTGGTGGCCATGTGCCCTCCTACATCGCACCAACTCCGGGAGGACAGGGCCTCCTCTCTCCTCCTAAGGGCTTTCTTCCCAGCTCTCGCAGAGTAAATATTTGTTGGATGGAGCAATGAGTGAATGAATGAAGGTTGCTGAGAGGTCAGGGGATCACTGACCTACCTTTGGGACTTTGGTTCTGGTGCCAAGCCGCCATGATGGAACCTCCATCCTTCTGGCTCCTGTGCTCCACCATCCACGGGGCAGTGTGCTCACTGAGCACAGAGTTCCCTCCACTGGGCCTTCCTGCAGCTGCACTACGCTCACTCCCCTGAACGCTGGTGGCAGCTGGTCAGTGTTTTCTTACTGACCTGCCATGGTTCCTCTTTTATCTGGAACACGCATTGCTAGGCATCCACGACCAAGGGCAGGTTTGGCAACAAGTGGGTGCTATCTCTGCAGGTGCCATGCAGGAGTCATAGTGGCCAGGTCTCCTTCGATGAACTTGAACTTATCCTCACTGCGAGCCTGGGGCAGTTCTTTGGATGTCTGGGCTGAGGTTTCTTCCTGTGTGGTTGTCAGAGGACGGCAGCTCTCCTTAGCTGCAGCGCTGTCAGCAGAACTGGCAGTTTTGAAGTCCATTTCTATTTGAAGAGAGAGTGCAGGTCAAAGGGCCCTCCTGCAGTTCCCCCCCCAGACACAACCAGTGTTATCAGCTTCTCATCATGCTTCCAGAAACTTCTGCGTACTTACAAGGAAGTACATAGATCTGTTTCATTTCCATACAAATGGTAGGGTACCAGGTACACTTTTCTGCATCTTGCTTTTTCACACACCCACACACATGGGAAGGTGTTTCCTCTCAGAACACAGAGATCAGCCCCATTTTTTACCAGCTGAATATTCTACCCTATGGCCTAGGTGTCCAGAACTTATCCAACCCATCCCTACTGGTAGATATTTCGCAGGTTTCCAATCCTCTGTGGTGATAAATGTCCAGGCACCTGTGTCTTTCTGCACATGTGGGCACCTTTCTGGGAGGTGTTCCTAGCAAACTTCCTCGTTGAAGAGTAAATGCATTTTAGATACACATTTTTAATTTTATTCTTTTAATTAGCTCATTAAGTTATTTTTGGCTGCGTTGGGTCTTTGTTGCTGTGCGCAGGCTTTCTCTAGTTGAGACGAGTGGGGGCTACTCTTCATGGGGGTGTGCGGGCTTCTTATTGTGGTGGCTTCTCTTTGTTTTGGAGCACGGGCTCTAGGCACACGGGCTCAGTAGTGGTGGCTCGCGGGCTCAGTAGTTGTGGCACACAGGC
>NW_021703765.1:85804998-85819116 GCF_005190385.1 Monodon monoceros | reverse complement strand
TGGGTGGATGGATGGATGGATGGATGGATGGGTGGATGGGTGGGTGGATGGATGGATGGATGGATGGATGGATGGATGGGTGGATGGGTGATGGGTGATGGGTGGATGGATGGATGGATGGATGGATGGATGGGTGGGTGGATGGGTGAGCCAGGTAGCTGATACAGTTAGGAATGGACCCAGGGCATCTGACTAAAACAACACTGAACCACAGGCCCTCCCTACAAGTTTCCAAAGAGGAGACGGGTGGTTGGTAACCCAGGGGATTCATTCATTCATCAGGAAACATATCGAGCACCTGTTGTGTACAAGTCCCATGCCAGGCATGGAGAAACCGCAGTGAACGAGGGGCCAGGACAGTGTCCTGAAGGAGCCCGTGTTCTGGGCATGGGGAGAACAGGATGCTTAGCTGGACTGGAGTCCCGGGGACACCTAGAATTTGGCCTGGAGCAGCAGAGTGGATTTCGATGTCCCCTTCCCTGATGGGGAAGGTTAAGAGGAAATGGGACGGAACTCGAGGCGCCTTGGGCAGGTTCGTTGATGGGAGTCGCAGTTACCGTTCCTGAGGCAGTTTCAGCACCCACGGGGCCTTGGATGGGGCTGTGTGTCCTCCAGAAATGAACAGCTCAGGATTCCAGTCATGGACCCACTGAATAATGCAAGGATATAGTACATTCTGGTTCCCAGCTATTGGGAAACTGGTAGATCAGGAGGACAGACCCCGCACACGATGCAGGTTTGAGTCAACATTTCATTATTCTGGGTGGAAAGAGGGACCCGAGGGCACAGTCCATTCTGGGGAACCGCACCTCCCCCCTCACCGTCCTCACGCACCACTGATGCTCATGAGAAGACCCGCCAGGGGCTGGGCCAACTACTTGGTGATAAACAGTTTCTCTTAATGAGGAGCTTTAGAGTGAGAGCTGGTGCAGTCAGTGTGCCGTTCCCTCCAGGTGCTGGGGGTGGGAGGAGAGAAATAACTTATTATTAGAACTTTCATATCAGAGGCTTCACTCATTTTCCAAGAAGGAAGATATGGGCTGAGAAAGTCGGAAATCATCTTTCTCTCTCTTTCTTCTGTTGTTTTTGGATTTAATTTCTAATGATCTCTCTGCAAATGACTGAGTATAAGAGCTGGTGGACATTTCATTTAGTTTACTTGAAGTCTTGGTGAAATCCACTGATTAACTTGGAGATCCCACATTAAATTATATAAAGAAGCTTTTTTCCTGACATTCTTTGCTACACAAAAATCACAAAGCAGACCCCTTCCCACTCCTGGTGCTAGTTAGCTCAACCCTCAGGCCTGGTATATGGGCACTATTTTTTTTTCTAAAAATAGAAACAAAAATATTAGATAAGATAATTACACAATGAGAATTGTGTTGAACAGTCCTGTGTAAGTAGTTTGAGGGGGAGAGGATTTATAATTCATCTGTCCACTTAAGTTCTGCTCTCAAACCAGGATCTTCCTGGATCAGAGTTGAATTTCCAAGATGATAACTTTATACTCTTTCTGCTTCCTCCTGCACTGTTCCATGTGCATATAGAGTTTAAATTACCCCTGGGTGTGTTTGTTGTCTGAGAATAACATCTGGTCATTTCAGATCTTTGAAGCATCTGGAAGTCTATAAGCGTTTGAGAATCTAATCCTGAAACACTAATGAAGATAAAACTTGTGTAAGACCAGCACCATAAGCTGCTTCTCCACCTCAATTATTCATGAAATGGACTCATTCAGTGTAGATTGTCATGGTAACAAGTGGTAGGAACAACATTTTACAAAGCTTGGAAAAGATAATCTTGGTTGTAAGTGACCGAAAGCGGGTTCTTGCTGGATCAAGGGGAAAAGTGTTTCTTTGTTTCTTTGTTTGTTTGGGGGAATGTTTGTTTGCATATCTTAAAAGGCCAATGACTTCTGCCGTTCCTGCAATCAGGGCCCAGCATTCTCATCAGGACAAGAATCTCTTCATGGAGGGTCTCTGCCTTCTGCTGCATTGCAGACAGTGTCAGTCTCCATGTGGCATCTCTTGAAAGCCCCAGCTCTGATCCTTAGTATCAGCAATCCCAGAGTCTAAACAAATAATCACCAGATGGCCACTTTCTGATGAATACCACAAAAGCAAAGTACTGAAAAGAGGAATTTGATAAAGTCGGGGTGGGGGGCGGTATAGGGAAAGTGTCCCTGAAGAAGTGACACTAATCCAAAAGCTCAAGAATAAGTATGAGCTAAACCAAAAGGTGGTGCAGGGAGGGCATTCCAGGTGGAGGGAATTGCAAATGCTGAGGCTCCGGTTCTGTTAAGATCCGAACTATCTGGAGAATTGATTCAAGGTCTGAGGCAGGCGATGTACTTCATGAGCTTGGGTCATCTTGAATTTTCATTTGTCAACAGGACACAAGAGCCAGCTGGGTGGATCTCTCACTGGACGGGGGTGGGTTAAATCAAACATCAGAAAGAATGACTGTAACATGGAGACCACACATGTGGTTGCCAAGGGGGAGGGGGGTAGGGGAGGGATGGACTGGGAATGTGGGATTAGCAGATGCAAACTATTATAGGTATAATGGATAAATAACAATGTCCTACTGTATAACACAGGGAACTATATTCGATATCCTGTGATAAACTATACTGAAAGAGAATATAAAAAAGAATGTATATATATATATGTGTGTGTGTGTGTGTGTGTGTGTGTGTGTAACTGAATCACTTTGCTGTACAGTAGCAATTAACACAACTTTGTAAGTCAACTATACTTCAACAACAAAAAAAGAATGGCTGTAATAGATTAAAACACATTAAGCATGTAAAGAACTATTATTAAAATCAGAAATGAAAGTGAGCATAATTATCTACCCACAGAAATGAAAGGATTACAAACAAGAGTAGAAACAGCTGTACACCAACAAATTAGACACCCTAGAAGCAAAAAACAAATTCTGAGAAACAAGTAAATAATAAAAACTGACTCAAGAAGAAATAGAAAATTTGAACAGACCTATAACAAGCAAAGAGATTGAATCAGTAATCAAAAATCTTCCCGTGAAGAAATTTCAAGACAAGATGACTGTACTGGTGAAAACTACCAAACATTTAAAAGAACTAACACCAAACTCATAAAAAATGGAATATGAGGAAACAGTTTCTAACTCATTTTATGAGGCCAGCCTTATCCTTATACCAAAGCCAGATAAAGACAACAAAAGAAGAGAAAACTATACACCAATATCCCTTATGACTACTGATGTATAAATTATCAACAAAATACTAGAGAGCCTAATCTAGCAGCATATTAAAAGCATTGTTAAATTCCATGACCAAATGGGATTTATCTCAGGAATGTGAGGACGGCTAAGCATACCAAAATCATTCAATATTATATAACACAAAATCAAGGGAAAAAATATGATCATCTCAATCAATACAGAAAAAGGTTTTGACAAAACCCAACAGCCTTTCATGATGAAAAATTTATAGCTTTCCAGCTAAGTTCAGGAGCGAAACAGCATGCCCCTTCTATTCAACACTGCATTGTTCTAAACGGAACAATTAGGCAAGAAAAAGAAATAAAAGGCATAAACTTTGGAAATGAAGAAGTAAAACTATCTCTATTCAAAGATGACTTGATTTTATATCTAGAAAATCCTAAATAATTCACAAAAAATCTATTAGAGCTAATAAAAGAATTTAGCAAAGTTACAGGATACAAATTCAACACATTAAAAACTAGTTGTATTTTTATACACTAGCAATGAGTGATCCAAAAGTGAAATTAAGAAAGCAATTTCATATAAAATAGTATCAGAAAGAATAATATACTTAAGAATAAATTTAATCAAAGAGGTGTAAGACGTGTACGCTGGAAACTACTAAACATTGATCAACTTGATTAGAGAAGACGTAATAAAGGGAAATATATCCTGTGTTCACAGATTGAAAGATTTAATATTGTTAAGATGTCAAACTCCCCAAAGTATCCACAGATGCAACGGAATCCCTGTCAAAACGTCTATGGCTTTTATTTTTTTCGATCTGGTAAGCCAGATCTTAAAGTTCATATGGAATTGCAAGTTATCCTAAATAGTCAAAACAATACTGAAAAATAAGAACAAGGTTGGAGGACTCACATTTCTCTATTTCAAAACTGATACATCGCTACATTAATCAAAAACACTGTGGTACTGGCAGAAGGATATACTTATAGACCGATGGAACGATGGAATAGAAGTGAGAGTCCAGAATTAAACTCATACTTCCATGGTCAGTTGGTTTTTGACAAGCATGCCAAGACAATTCAATAGAGAAAGAATAGTCTTTTCAAAAACTAAAAAATGACGGGAAAACTGGATTTCCAGATGCAAGAGAATGAAATTGAACTCCTATCTCATTCTATATGAAAAAATTAACTCAAAATAGATCAAAGATCTAAATGGAAAAGCTAAAAGTACAAAACGATTAGAAGAAAACCTAGGAGTAAATCTTCATGACTTTAGATTTGGCAATGGATTCTTATGACACCAAAAGCATAAACAACAAAAGGAAAAAATGGATAAATTGGACTTCATCAAAATGAAATATTTTGTGCATCAAAGGAAATGAAAAAACAACCTACAGGATGAGAGAAAATGTTTGCAAATCACATATATGCTAAGGGTCTAAAATACAGAATATATAAAGAGCTCTTACAACCCAACATCAAAAAGACAAATAACCCATTTTTTAAAAAAATTAGGCAAAGTACTTGAATAGATATTTCTCCAAAGAAGATATACGAGCAGTCAACAAGCACACGAAAAGATGTTCAATATCTCGAATCATTAGGGCAAATGCAAATCAAACCACAATGAGATACCACTTCATTCTAAATAGGATAGCAATTAATAATAATAACAGCAACAACAGTAATGGAAAATAGGAAATGTATTCTCTATCTATACTGATAGATAATACAACATGGTTGAACCTCAAAAACATTATTCTAAGTAAAAGAAGCCCGAAAAATAGTCATATGTTATATGATTTCATTTATATTGAATGTGCAGAATCATTAAATTCATAGAGTCAGAAGGCAGATTGATCAGTGGTCACCATGGGGTGTGGGACCACTTCAATAATAAAAGCCATGAGCAAAAAAAAAAAAAAAAGGAAGAACTTGTGAGGGGTGGTGAGGAGATGCAGGACTCACTGTGTACCCCTGAGGTTGCTAAGATGCCAACCTCTTAATCCGAAAACGGTAAACAAAGGGGGAAATTAAGGATGGATCCTGGCATTCTGGTATGACTTCTGTTTCATGGGAGACTTCCAAGGACCTGGGGTTCTTCATGACAGATGCAACAGGAAGCCGCCAAGGGAGAGGCGGAGTCTAAAACCCAGCGCACCTTGGCCGGTACACTGAGCATCTTCATGCAGCCACAGGTGTACCAGGAGCCACCATCACAACACATCCATCCTGGGATGGATGGCGAAGGAGGGAAGGAGGGGCAGAAGGTGATGGTGAAGAAGAAGGCTTGGAAGCGATCCGTGAAGAAAGGGATGCGGACAAAGGAGAAGGTGCTGAAAAGGATGATGAGGGAGGAAGCGGGGGATGGGGAGGTGGCCCAGAGACTCTGATGCATCCAACCTCACACTCACTTCCCAGCTCCTCCACCCTCTTTGCTCGCTTTGTCCTTTAGGTCTCTCTTCTCTCCTTTACACCTGGGCTCTCAACTGACATTTGGAGAAACACCTTGAAAGGAACACAATGGGAAAAGAATCTGTATGCATTTCCGTTCCAAGTTCATTTTCATCTTTTCCTGCCTCACACAAAAAGGGTAGGAATCAACACATCATGTGGGGATGAAAGAAACCCTTCCCCTCTGTTGCTGAGCAGACTGGAGGGTGGAGGGCCTTGCGCAGGCCTGCGGGGACTGGAGCGCATCCTACTCTCTCGCGTGCTGGGCTCAGAGGTCCCACTAGGTCCGTGTTAGCGTGGGCAGCCAGCATTTAGCAGCCTCTGCCTGTGCACTTCCTCGTGTTTAAAGTAGGAAAAAGTAACCTACACAGTAAGATTCTAGAAGATCAGCGAAGGGTGGGCGGGGCACGGTTGGTGGCCAGATGGACATCTGACCGTGCAGCTTCTCCAGCATATTTAATTGTAATGTTGGGTTAGAAACACTTGCAGTTTAAGGGGACGCCTTTAAGGTGAAGTTCTATCCTAATGATGAGTCCTGCCTGTCGGTGGAGAAAACGCAGAACTGGTAGTATCTCATTTGGAAGTGACATTTTCTACTATTATTTCATTCCTATTTGTTTTTAGACTTTTCTTTCTGTTTTCCTTGGAAAGCTGAGGCTCAGTTTTAAATGAATCAGAAAGTGTAGAAAGTAACACACACGTGGTTAAATTTGTAATTCACAAAGAAACAGATGAATTAACCATATTAAAGACAACAAAGCCCACAAACAAAATGCAACTAAGTATGCAAGGTTACTAACCTCCCTACTTAAAAACAGCAGGATCCCCTGCGGGCTGGTTCCCACACTAGACTTACTTTACCCGTCACTCCAGGCTGGGCGCTGTGAGCTGCAGGGATCCAGGTGCTGCCTTACTCTCTAGGGGCTGCAGGATGTTAGGCAAGAATTTCAATTCCTTCCAGCCTCTGTGTCCTCATCTTTAATACTGGACAACAACAAAACCTCCCTCAGGGCATGGAGGTTCAGTGAAACCATTGCAAAATGCACTTAAGATCGTGCCTGCGTGTCCAAAGTGCACAGGAAGTACTAGCCAGTATGATTCTCTTTTCAAGTTACCAGCAGAAGAGAGCGCACAGAAGACAGCAACGTTCCTATCAGTTAGGGCTCTCTTAGTTGGAAGTGACAGGACGTGGTACAAAATGGCAAAAGCAAAAAAGAGACGGTGCTGACCGGCATATCTGGGAAGTTCTGAGAAGGGCTTAGGTGCAGCTGATCCAGGGTTCACTGATGTCCGTGGGATGACACGATTCCTCAGCTCCAGGTGGGGACCTTCCCTCCTCCCGCAAAGAAAGAGAAGGAGCTGGCACGGGGATGTAAAGGACCATCTGGAGAGATGGAGAAAACCCAGGGAAGATTGGTTTGCCACAGGTCGAGAATAGAGTGGCCACCTCATCTCTGATTCTCCCAATGTGCCTGCTTCATTATTGGTTCCCGGCAGGTTAGATTTCTCAGGAGCTCCACCTGCTGGGCAGAAATGGTCCCGAAGCTCTTGTACCTCCTCCAGTTTAGAGACCAGCCCGCTTTCAGGTGGAATCTCCTGGCTCCAACGTCACCTTCCCAGGAAGAGGACTCCATTGCCCAGCTCGGGCTGGGTGTCCACACGGGCTGGTCAGCTGGGGCTGGAGGACAGAGTCACATTGTGACCCAATGTGACTGATCAACCAGGTCCTCTGATACACCCATCCCAACAGCCAGGGTCCCATGGGTGACCTCTCACCATAGAAACTGTACACAGGGGGGAGATGCCTTCACTCTGCAATCCCATGAGGCACATGGATGCATCAAGTTTGCCCTCAGAAATGCAGACAGAAAAGGCCTCCCGCAAAAATGTGACTAAATTGTCTTTTCTCCTCATGAGCACATTCCAGGAAGGAAACCTCAGCTCAGAATGGATTCTTTCACAGAGCACTTCCTTCAGGCCAACATGACGATTACATTTCACTACTGAGCCCCCAAGTTTCCCCTTGGAGGACCCACCGTCTGAGCCCTTCATGAGCACAGGCACCTGCCTGAGCAGAGCATCGCCAGCTCCTTCCCCGGGTGACCTGCCCTGCCCACGCTGGGCTGGGGGAGGCTCAGGGCTGCCCTCCCGTCGGGACCCCATGGTGCGCCCGCTGCCCTCACGTGGGCCGCTGCGGCTGCCCCCTTCCCGACTTCAGCCTCTGTTTCTTTAGATTCATTAATCAAGCTGACAAAATCTGCTCAGAACGGACATTTACGGTTTTGGTTCTCCAGCCGGCGCTCTCTGATCACAAACTACCCAATCTCCACACTGTCCATTGGCACCAAGGGCTCTTCTTTCTGACTGAATGAGAATTGGGCCAGAGCCTGGACTTCCCCTGAGGCCAGCCACTGAAACATGCTTCTGTTTGCTGAAAGACACAAAACCATGCACCAGCCAGATCGAGCCTGGGGACACACTATTCCATTTCCCAAAATATTTAACGCAGAAGTTCTCAAGGCATAACTTCCCGGTGACCTACCATGAGATGTGCCATAAAGGATGCTGCTTTAAGCAACATGTACCACACACCAGAGACAAATGTTACTAAACGTGTATTTTGGACAGACATGGAAACATCCGAACTGGGCTCAAACAACACCCATGGTATTTGCATCCAGCCTAAGTTCTGTAGGTGACCACAGAAATGGTAGGAGATGTGACCCAAGAAGTTAATCCTGGATGCGCAGCACCTGCCTCATTTCAGAGTGACGGTGGGGATGGATGTTCAGCTGTTGATTCCCAGTGTTTCTGGAAAGATTTGAATGACACCAGCACATGCTTCTACACTGTTTTTATTTCTAATTGGTTTGTTCACTGGACTGATTCCTTGTGGAAAGAAAATAAAGCAACATAATTTTAAAAAAACCTCTATCCTAAGCTCCTAGAAGCCAAATGAAACACATACTCTTGTAAATTAAAACATGCCCTTCTCAGATATGAATTCAAGGGAAAAAGTCTACATTGGAACTGTAATGCTTTCATTTACCGGCCTTCAAGATTTAAAAATTCTTCAATGACCCTTGTCAAGCAAATCTAATGATTTTCTTCTGTTACTGTTACCAGCCCACTGAATTTGGGAAGAAGAAAGTGAGTGTAACAGGGTATGGGAAGGCCGTCACAAATTATATCACAGAGACTTTTGCAAGGTGAAAATACTATTGCAGGCAAGCAAAAAAAGAAAAACTGGTTGTTACAGTCTGAAAGTTTGTTTTTCCCCCAAATTCATATGTTGAAATCCCAACCCCCAAGGTGAAGGTATTAGGAGGTGGGGCATTTGGGAGGTGATTAGGTCATGAGGGTGGAGCCCTCATGAATGGGATTAGTGCCCTTATAAAAAGAGACACCCCCCCCATGGGCTTCCCTGGTGGCGCAGTGGTTGAGAGTCCACCTGCTGATGCAGGGGACATGGGTTCGTGCCCCAGTCCGGGAGGATCCCACGTGCCGTGGAGCGGCTGGGCCCGTGAGCCATGGCTGCTGAGCCTGTGCGTCCGGAGCCTGTGCTCTGCAATGGGAGAGGCCACAACAGTGAGAGGCCCGCGTACCGCAAAAAAAAAAAAAAAAAAGAGAGACCCCCCTAGTTCCTTCACCCCTTCTGCCATGTGAGGTCACAGTGAGCAGATGGCATCTATGAACCAGGAATCAGGTCCTCACCAGACACCGAGCCCACCAGCTCCTTGATCTTGGATTTCCAGCCTCCAGAGCTAAGATAAATAAATCTCTGTTGTTTACAAGCCACCCAGTCTCTGTTGTTGTTGTTGTTGTTTTTCCTTAATAGCAGCCCAAGCAGACTAAGACACTTGTGGTCCGTGGCAGCAGAACTTACAGCCAGCTTCTCTCTCTTCTTCCCCAAGTAAAGGCATATAAAGGCATAAAGTTGGAGGAGTCTTTGTTCAATATAGTAATCACTGCTGGAAGGACCCATGATGTGATGATAATTCATTATTCACCAATGCTGGGAACATCAGCCTATCTTCACTAAGACGGAATCATCCTGAAGAATCACAGGGATGAGGAGGGATTTGTGAAGGAGAAGATGAGTCTAAATGTGTCTTGAGGCCATCCTCAAGGGCACAAAGACATCGTTGGCTGAGTTGTCTCATAATTACCATACTCATCGTGCTCTGAGAAGTGTTACCAGATACCTCAAGTGGTTGGCTGCTTTTAACAGGATATTTACTTTCATTTTTGAAGCAAATGATAGATGTGCAGAGTGACACATTGAAGGACATAACATGGGGGAAAAGTCAGTCTCCTGTCCCTGCCCCTGTCTCCACCCCATGGACAGGCGCTTTGAGCAGATTCTCAACTCCAAGATGTGGACCCAACCCACTTCTCCTGAGCACTTACTACTATGACACACGATGCTAGGGGCAGGGGTCAAAGGCCACCTTGTCACTTCAAGGTCAAACAAGATGCTGTCTTGATGGCTGCATCTCTTGAGTTTTCTTGTACCTTCATAATCGTAAATACCTGCCGCTCCATCGTATTTGCCCACAGGCGCGTGTGATGCCGGATAAAATCACAGAATCTCGGGGGATACGAACCCTCCTTGCACTGACTTACTGAGCTGTCTGCGGATGAGAGATGAAGCTAAAGTCTGTGACAGTGGAGAGCGCGAGGCATCGCGATCAATTATCAGTGCGTCGCACAGATGTAACCACTCTCCTTCCTCGCATCTCCCACGGAGCCCCTCAGGCTCAGGGCGCCATTGATCTGTAATTCATCACAAAGGTTCCACTGGGATTAAATAGCCCAAGGATGACACTCCAGACGTGGGGACGTGGTGGGGAGAAGCGAAAACTGGCGTGAGTCAAAGGATGATGAGCGCTGCCCGTGCGCGTGAGCGGAGGGACAGCCCAAGCCCATCCACCCAGGACGCTGTTTCAGCAACACCCCGGGCAGATGGGAGAGAAATACGAGGATATTTCCAAACGTGCTTCTTCCAGCAGGACATATCCTGAGAAATAGTCCAGAAGCTTCCAGTCTGAAAAGAAAAGAAGCGGGGCAGGTGGCGGGGGGTGTGGGAGGAAGCCTTAGGATAAAAGGCACAGACATATTTCATAAAAGGCTCAGAAAAAAAAAAAAGATGAAGTTGTGATTTTTCTGCGGTTGCTTTGGAAACCAAAACATCCTGATGTTGGGGAAAAGCGGAAAAAAGATTTATTTGTTTGGTGCTTGGGTTGTTGTTTATGATGAAACTTGGCTTTCTTTTTTCTGAGGTTTTTTTCTTCCAGAAATTATGTGATGAGGCAGCGAAAGGAAAGAGACACCGGTTTGCCTCCTGGAGAGGCTGTGGAGGTCGGGAAGGGAGCAAAGGCTTAGAAGGCAGTGACTACCCCGATCGGCTGAGGCAAAACGGGCACTTATCCACTAGACGATGGCCTCGGATTTGCCTGAATCCTGGGGCTCAAATTACGATACCAGAAATGTATGTCTCTCTTCCCTCTGCTTGTCTTTCTTCCGCAATACTCAACATTTTGGTAAGCTTTCCTGGGCATGTGGCCAAGAGGTGGCTGTAAATGCTCGAGGCTTCCCTCCTGTCCACTGAGAGCGGCCATCCTGAACAGAGTCCCTGGGTTCTGATTGTACAGGTTGGGGGTGGGCAGCCCACCTCAACCACAGGAAATGAGTGTGGAGGATGGTTCTCAAGGGGTGCTGAGGCAGGCTGCTGAGTGATGTTGATGCTGGGGAAACCGAGGCAGCCCCAGGCTCTACACCCTCCCTGCTGGGCTTTCCCTCTTCCTGCCGTAAAAGAGGAAAGCAAAGCAGAGAGGACAGAGGGGAGGAAATGAAAAGGATGGGGGAGAGGAGAAGGGAGCGGAGGATGGAGGGAGGGAGGGATGGAGGGAGGGGAGGGGAGAGAGAGGATGGAGGGAGGGGAGAGGAAAGGGAAGGGGAGGGGAGAATTGGGGATGACAAATTTCAAACCAGGGTTGTAAAAACAGTGGCAGGTTTTCCGTGTTAATATCAAGCAGCTTAGAACTTTGGAGACACAAAGGCAGGATGCATGATAATTGTGCTATGTACATGATATTTTAACAGACTTGTGAATACTTTCATTCATGAGCCTCTGTGGAAAGTGTGGTCTCATTAGTAACGGGAGGCTGGATGCTGGCAGATGGAGCCTCCCTTCCATTCAGCCTGTGTCTCCCTGGTGACTGTCCCACAACCTCATTATCTCATTCTGAGATAATTTCAAGATTCTGAATTTAATGTCCTTGGTTAAAGTCGGCCCGGCAAATAGCCACCCACCTCTCTCCTCCCACCCCAAACAGGGCTCGAGGGGACTGAGGCACCAAGTACACATTTTCATCCAAAGAATCAGCAGGTTTGTGAATATTGTAATAGAGCTTGGAGTATCCAACAAAAATCTCACTGTTCCTGGGTTTCTGTCTAGCATTTTTCTTTAGTTTTAGTTTTTCTTCTTTTTAAAATTCCCTCCCTTCCATCTTTCCATCTTCCTTTCTCTCCAGTTTTCCTCCCAGGCTGTGTTGTGCTCTCACCATCTCTTCTGGACGCAGGCACTGCTGACGGGGCATTTCCCCCAACCGCAAGCCTCCCAGCTGCCCAGGACGGTCCATCTGCTCCAGGGCGAGGGGCAAGGGCCACTGCATCCCTCCATTCCGGGACACCAGGTACTCAGAGATGGCTGAACTTGATGCCGACCAGGGTTCTTGGCTTTCCCCAATCAATAGAAATTGATCAGAGGCCAGACAAGAAATTCAGGCAAGGCTTTACTGGGGTCCCTGCTGCTGCAGGGGGAGTGAAAACAAGCATCAGGTTCCCTTGTTTGCCTGCTCCCTGAGGGGGTGCCAGCTGGTTCCTTATATGGCGTGAGGGTAGGGGTGTGCTGGGGGGTCGGGCTGGAGGCGTGGCTTAGGTGGTCTGCCCCCCGCTTCGGTGGTGTTGATTGCCGGGGGGCCTGTGCAGTGCCCGTCTTTTGCTCCCAACCTCCTGCTTTTGCTCCTGGCTCTTCAGAAGTAGCAGTTGGGTTTTTTTGGTCTTTTTGTATCTTGTTGTCCATAATTTGCCCCAGCTAGGCATGCACGCACTTATTTTTAGTCCCTTATAGTTTCTTTGTATTTTGCAGCTCCAGGAGACGTGTGTCCAGGTGCAGGCACTGCTGCAAAAGGTCCCAGGTCCCAGCCGGTCTCAGACGGGAACCCGTCTGTCTCCTCTTCATCGTGGTGCGGCTGTGTGGAGTGCAACCCTCACGTCAACCGACTTCTCTCTGCTCTAAACTAAAAAGGGGAGCAGCTCTCGGACCACCGTGATAGACCAGGGCTCTGGCCAGGCCATCGGTAATTGTTTCTGCCTCTCACCGCCCTTCCTCTTGTGGGGATGGGATGGGGCAGGTGGGAAGGGGGCTGTGCCTTCATTTCCTGTCCTTCTCCTTGGCGCCCCCGGGAGGGCAGGAGGGGAAGGGGACCCCATTGGACAACTGATGGCAAAGACCTCTTGGTTTGTTTGTTTCATTTTCCTCCCGTGCATCCTGAGGGCTCCCGGCCAGCAGACAAGGGCTCTTTCCTGCCGGACGGTTAGGCTGAGCAACTGACGCCTGGTGTCCCCGCATTTGGGGTCCGTCCTCCCCGGGGCTGTCCAAGGTGCCGAGTGTGGAGCTGACACACGGGCTTGGGGTCTGGGCCTCATCCTCCAGCATCACCTTATCCTCTTGCACCTGAGCTCTGAGGTGGTGGCCCAGGTGTGAGCACAATGTTCTCCAGCCACTGGCCTGGATGGATTCCTGATGGTCCTGAGACCCTGGCTCTCAGGTCAGTCCCTTTGTCCTGTGGGTTCCAGGTGCTGGACATCAACTCGATAGCCACTGACTCCCTGGAGCCCCTTCCCCTGGGCAGATGCTTCCCTGGCTTCTGTCCCTCCCACCCTCCCCTGGTGTCCTTCCCCCATCACTGTCCCTGCCCCGCCATCCCGGGCTTCGGCCACAGACTGTGAGCTCCCCAGGGGCAGGTCATCTGGGTCCTCTTTGCGGCCTCAGTACCCAGCACATGCCCTGCCTGAATGAGGACTCATGCATTCACTCATTCATTTGTTCCAGTGATATTTATTAAATTCAGGTGACACCCCTGCTCTGAGGGTCCTTACAATGTGGTGGGAGAGACAGGCAGTAAACAAGCAAACCACGAAGAAGACAGCTCAGCTCCAAGTGGATGAAACAGCATGGGAGACGGGGCCGTAGTCGGGAGGAGTCCCTGCCACATTCTGGGGGCCCCTCATCGGCCGGCTGAAGCTGGTTCCCACCACTACCGCCCCCTCCCCCTCCTCTTTCCCCTCTTCTACCTTCTCCTCTCCTCCCTGTCTCCCTCCCCCAGCCCTCTCCTCCCCAGCCCCTGGAGGACACCAAGCCTGCAGGCCTGGATGT
>NW_021703765.1:85794155-85804898 GCF_005190385.1 Monodon monoceros | reverse complement strand
GGTCCCCGAACGTCCCTGGACCTCAGCTTCCTCCTCTGCAGGGTGGGGTCATCACAGCGCCTGCCTCAGGGGCACCACGGGGTTACGGGGGGCGGTGCTGTGCTGTCAGGGGTCTGCGCTGGGTGAGCATGTGTGAGTGAGTGACCAGGCGGCCCTGCAGGGACGTCCACATCCTGCGTCCGTAAAGATGCGCCGTGCGCCTCACTGGATCCTGGCGGGTGTGCCAGGCCCCCGGGGCTGCCCCCAGATCCAGGGAGGTGACGTGTCTCAGGGACCCCGGACTCTTGGCGGTTCTGATGCTCTGGAGAGGAAGATGGTAGTCTTGCCTGAGTTCCTGGAATCGCGTCTCATAAGCTGTCGATGGTTAAGTGCAATCTCGTTTCAGACCAAATCCTCCACCACCTTCCCTGTCCAGAACCCTCTTCAAGAATCTAAACAGACACTGCCTCAGGGAGCAGCACACCTCCAGCCCCTCCTGCGGCTTCCTGCGGGCTGTGAGGTGGGGACGGACGGACTGCCAGTAGCCTGCAGAAAGCCTCAGGGAGTTGGGATGGTTGTGACGTGATCTGAGCCGATTTGGTCATGGACAAGGGTTCGGTTATCTTTTTATTTTTTTATTTTTTGCGGTATGCGGGCCTCTCACTGCTGTGGCCTCTCCCGCTGTGGAGCACAGGCTCCGGACGCACAGGCTCAGTGGCCATGGCTCACGGGCCCAACCACTCCGCGGCATGTGGGATCTTCCCGGACCGGGGCACGAACCCACGTCCCCTGCATCGGCAGGCGGACTCTCAACCACTGCACCACCAGGGAAGCCCATTTCTCTACTTTTGATTGGACCTTTTACAGAAGAGTGTGACCGGCCCTAGTTAGAGAGTGGTCCTCCCAAGAGGCTTGCTAGATTCATACCTGTCCATGCCAGCTTCCTCACCTCTGCGCCCAGGGTAAGCTCTGCACATTGCTTCTCCACGTGCAAGATGACTGAGCTATGGCCCCAGTTCCTTACCCCTCCCTGTGGGGTGTCCACCCTTTGACCTTGACTTTGGGTTTAAGCTCTGGCCAGTTGCATGAGGAAGGAATGATGGTGACCACTAGGTCTTCCAGCTTATGAGTCCCCGGCTCCGCACTGTGCCGGGAATCCTGAAAGCAGTAAGAGGGGCCTGTCCTCTACTGCATTCTCTGAAGATGCCAGGCTTCCGAGGGCTGACGCGCTTTTATACACTTAAGAGGTAATTTACAGCCCATGTATAACAAACACAGAATTACTGCTTATGGATGTTTTATGACTGAGGAAATATATTTCTGATTAGAGGATTCTAAGAAAGAAAGATTGTCCCTCCACAGGCTCCTCCTGAACAGTAATTTGCGATGCACTTACTCACAAGGAGTGATCAGATTGTGCTAAGTTTTATATTCAGAGCACAGACACATCTGTAAAACAGTCCTCAGTGGGATGGTCTGATCATGCTGGCAACTCATCAGAAGTGTGAGGAGGAAGCCCATTCCCGGGAACAGATTTCTAACCAGCACAAGCAGCCCCGAACTCGGAGATGTGGGCTCCCTGGGGTGGCGGAATCTGGGGCACATTGTGGGGAACTAACAAAAATGCTTTAAGCTTATTTTGGGCCCCATAGGAGGCAGAGACAAGACCCAATGGATCAGGAATCGCCACGTCTGCCCCCAGGGTGGGCAGTAGGGACCGTGATGTCCGAGTCCAGCGGAGGACACAGCAGGTCTGGGCTGTCAGTGGTGCAGAGGGCAGCCCTGGGGTCCCACGCTGCTGCATCCGGAGATTAGATGGCTTTTCAGAAATATTGTTTCCTTTCTGCTTTCGCCTCCGTGGATGGAATATCCATGCCCTTGAACTCTGGGCTTGGTCATCTAAGGTGTTTGGCCAATGAAGTATTAGTGGAAAGCTGCCCCCACAGACTTGGAAGGGCTTTTGTACAATCAGACCAGCTCCCTGTGCCTCTGCAGTCACCATGAGAACAGCCGGCTGATCCAGAATGATGGGAGACGCACAGAGCAGAGCTGACCACAGACGGGCAGGCTGACGTACAAGCTGCCCAGCTGAGCTTCCTCGAGATTAGCCAGCATAAAACCAACCCTCAGATCCTTGAAGGAGCCCCACCGAGCTGAGCTAAGCGACCCCAGCCTACCTGCAGACCCAGGGGGAATAAGCCCTTGTCATTTGTGCCACTGAGCTTTGCGATTGGTCGTCACACAGCAAGACCCGACCAATAGGGATTTCTTCCACTCATTCTGCTCCCCGGATCGGGCAGCTTCCTTCTCTCCGGGGCCACGAAGCACCGCGAGCAACCCAAAGCCCACCATTTTTCGTTGTTGTTCATTTTGTTTTGTATTTAACAAATTTAGCGACGGAGAAAATTTGCTGTGCCTTCAGCAAAGCCTTTTCTGTGTCCATGTTGGCTGGTATTCAAAGGACATGCTCTGAGCTTCACTCGGGGATTTATTTATTTATTTATTTTTTGCGGTACGCGGGCCTCTCACCGCCGCGGCCTCTCCCCCCGCGGAGCGCAGGCTCCGGACGCGCAGGCTCAGCGGCCATGGCTCACGGGCCCAGCCGCTCCGCGGCATGTGGGATCTTCCCGGACCGGGGCACGAACCCGCGTCCCCTGCATCGGCAGGCGGACCCGCAACCACAGCGCCACCTGGGAAGCCCTTCACTCGGGGATTTTGAGGGCTGCGTTTTCAGTGGGACTTTGCCAGGTGTGTAGTGCATGCTTTGCCCACTGCTTGGGCGCTCTACAAATTAAGTCAAAGTGGTGAGGGGAACAGAAACAAGATGCACTCTTTTCTCTGGGCTTTGGAAGCTAGTTCAGAGAAGCAAGAACATAAAAGGGAGGACCACTAAGTCCCCTGCCCTTTACGCTAAGTCCCCTCCCTCCAAGTCTGAGCAGAATGGAGGCAGAGGTCAGGGTGCCGCCCACCTCCATCTGCCCCCACATGTCCCACCTCTTTGCTGATGGGCAGGGCCATGTGACTAGTTCTGGCCAACAGGCTGAGGGCAGGGGCGCTGCAATGATACCTGGGATGAGGTAGAGAAGAGCCAGCCTGTATCCCTCCCCCTGCATCTTTCCTGCTGCCATGACCAAGGGGGTCACGGACTCCTGAGACTGCGGTTATGACGGTTGGAGACTCTGTCCATCTGGGACCCTGGGTGGCTTGGAGCTGAGCCTCCCCCTGCTGTGTCCATGTGAGCGAGAAACTAACTCAGATTACGTGATGCTGCTGAAACTTTGGTGATGCTTGTTACAACCGCAGAAGCTGACTGCTACAGGGATCACAGACCTGGGACCCCTAGCTCAGTGTGTCTTATAAACTCTGTCTTACCGTCCTCATCTGTAAAGTGAGAATAATGATGAGGATGGTTGTAGCGGAATAACTGAGGACCTGGAAAGGAGACGTGACCCATGGGCCAGAACCCCTCTGCAAGGCAAGGGGCTGGCACCCCTCGGCAAACCGAGGGCGGGCGAATAAGCCAGGACTGCAGGCAGTCCTGGATACTTTGGGCACTGATCCATGAAATGACCTCAGTATAATCAGAACACAAGGAAACGTCCTTGTGCTACTTTGGTATAATCAGAATGATGGGAACACGAGGAGATGTCCTTGTGCTGCTTCTGAGCTCAAGGACGAAGCACGGCATGTCTTCAAGGAAGCCCATTGTTGCCTGTATAATCAATAAAAGCATATGTTGCTGCTCTGGCATTTCTGGAATGTTAAGAAAACAAGTCTTAAGATGTAAACCTAGATAATGCGTAAATAAAAGCTACCACAGCAGGACAGACGGCGCTGTTTTGCCTGAGCGAGCGGCGGCCCCCTACTGCTGTGCTTCTGCACGATTCATCCCGCGGGATGAGGTTGCTTTCGGAAACCCTGTTCTGAGAGAAACTGCAACGGCTGATCGTGATGGTGATGGTGATAATAATACTAATGCCTACCTCAAATAAAGTGACACAGGTAAAGTTTTCAGTGCACTGTACTGCAAATGCAGTCACTATGTCAGCGTTGGCTCTCGTAACGGGAGCCAAACTTTAGAGGCCTCGAGGCCAGGCTGAGAGGCGTGGGCTTCATTTCACAGACCTCCCTTTTTCATAGTGTCTTTGGCAAGCACTCATTCTGCAGGTATTACCACCTGTTGCGTGAAAACAGTATTCTGTGATTTCTTTTTTTTTTTTTTGAGAAACACTTGAGATGAAGCAGAATGAATGCATTTGTTTATGCAGAGTTTATTGCCTTTAAGATAAGAGATGGAGCTAACAGGGGCTGGCGGACAGGGATTTAACACTCATTTTTGTCAAATCATTCACCTGGGCTGGGAGAAGGTGGGAGGCACTTGGCAGACTCTGCTCTGATCTCTGAACCCAGCAAACAGGCTTCCTCCATGGAGCTGCCGGGCCAGGTGACAGCGTCACCGGTTCCCATGCCTGATGTGAGATGTGCACCTGCCAGGGTTGAGTCTGCGCTGTGTGAAGTGGAGCCTGTTCTCTGCTGGCCTTTCTGAGATTGAACCACTACATTCTCACCAAATCCACGTTTAATTCCTAAGAATTCAAATATATGCATTTTGCCAGAAAAAAAAGAGAGAAATCAAATTGAGCTGTAAAATTAAATGTACACATGTACTATTTATGATACGCTGTTCATTTCAGTACGTATTTTGCATTCTGAATACATTTGCATCTATTCTGTACGCAGTTTGCAAAGCTGTTGGGTATTGGGTTTCATGGCTGATCTCAGAGGTTTGTAAAGGCAGTTCTGCCCAAGCACCCTCTGTGCAGGGACGCAGCCCACATGGCGCACGAATCCACCACGTAAGGGAGGAGCCATTCGCGTCTCAGTAGGAGCATATGAAGATACACAGCAAGCCTCCCAGGCAGCCCTCCTTCACCCTCGAGGGCAGCGTCCCCACCGGCACCTGCGTCTTGGGTTCTTCCCAAGGGCACGTATCTGAACTCACACAACTTGATGTGGACATGTGACGGCCTCGACTACACAGCAAGGCCACCTGCGGTCCTCCCCTCGTCCAGGTGGGAGGGGACGGCTGCCTGGACCAGGACGGCAGCAGGGGACCTGGGGAGCGCGGATCAGACCTCCCTAGTGGGATGGGGGTGAAGAGGGGTGAGGGGACGACCCCTCCAGGCCCATCACTGTTCCCTCCTGTCCAGGGCTGACGGAGGGTAACCTATGGATGACCCCCTCCATCCTCTGTCCTCTGTGGACCAGATGCTTCCTGCCACCAGCCCCGTGCCCCCCACTTCCCTGGCAGCCCCCAGGCGCGTTAGGAAGAGCAGGGTCCACTTTCACACTCGCCACAACGGAGTGCCCACGAGCTGCTGGCCCTGGGTGCTGGGCGGGGCTCCTCGCAGCAGGAACGCCTCTGCAGTGTTACTCTGGTTCTTGGCTCCCTGAGCAGCGCCAGCCCCTCTGTCTATTCCTTTCCTGTCATAGGCGGCTCTCTGCGTAGCCAGGGCTGGCTCCCCGCAGGGACCGCCCAGGGTGACACCGGGGCTGCTGCAGGTGCCCCAGCCAGACCCAGATCCCTCTCCCAGCTCTAAGACCCCGGTAACCCACTACCCATTCACCCAACAAGTATTTAATGAGCACCTACTGCGCGCAAGGCAGCAGGGAAGGGTGGTCCCTGAACACAAGCACTGCGTCTAGAGGGGACAGTATGGACCAGAGGTTACCTTGTCAGCTGTGCTGAGTGGGATGAAGGAGGGGACAGCCCGGGGCACGTGACCTCAGGGACACAGGGCAAGAGCACTTCCCGGGGGAGGGAGGCTGGAGCAGAGACAGGAGGGCTGGGGAAGGGCCACCAGGACAGCAGGGCAGGCTTGAGGGCAGAGGGGCAGGAGGCCAGGGCCTGAGGGGGAGGGACACGGTGACTGGGGACACACAGGGTCCAGCGAGGCCGGACAACAGCCCGTGCTGGGGAGGGGGCGGGGGGGGGCATCCCAGGCCCCTGTCGGCCTCAGTACTTGGAGGTCCTGCTGACACAGATCCCCAGCCCCCATCCTGCTCTGCTCTGCATCCGGGGCTGGGGTCCGTGGACGCGCTCCCCTGCGCAGGTCCCTGCCAGCTCCTGACCACAGGGGCTCCGCGGGACCCGAGGTGGGAGGGGCCCCTGAGCAAGGAGGTCTCCCTCCAGCTCCCCCAGCTGCCTTGCAGAGCCCCCTCCTCGGGCTCCCACCCCTGCTGGTGCCGTCCGCCGCAGTGCTGGGGTCGCCAGGGGTCCTTCCACGGTGGGCGGTGGTCCCGCGCCCAGGCTGCTCCTGGGCCCCGCCCCCCTGGCCCCCGGCCCCGGGAGCTGCGCGGAGCTGGCCCTGCGGTGGCTCTTCTCTGCCATCACCCACGGTCTCTGCCCCTCCAGCCCGAGCCACCCCATGCCCTCCCAGCTCTGCCACCGCGGGTGTGACCCAGTCTCCACTTTTCTGCCTAGATCCTGCCTTTACCGCATTTGAGGTTGGCAGCGGAGGGAAACCACTGAAGGGATTTTAAGCGAGGACATGACTTTATTCAGTTCAGTCTTTAAAGATGACTCTGGCCGAGCAGAGAATGGGCTGAGTGTGGGCGGAGGTCAGGAGCCTGCAGGTAACCTGACAAAGGTGACAGCGCTTGGGAGGGTAGCAGTGCAGATGGATGAAAGTGGACACATTCCACAGAGCTTAGGACATGACACCCAGAGCCTCGGGAGGTGAACCCTGCCGGACTGGCTGTACAGAAGGAACGCCTGAGGTTCAGAGGCGCCACCACTCCCGCAGCACCGTCCACCCTGGAAACCCGGAGAGGGAGTCGCCTCCAGTCTGGCGCCCACCCTGCCGACCCCTCACCTCTCAAGGCCACCTCCGCGGACGGGGCCCCAGTATCCTGACTCTAAACTCTTTGTATGTGAGGCAAAATTGAAACACAATGAGAAATGCAGAAAAACATCGCTGACACCACTGACCTGGCTTCAACCGCCATCCGTCATTTTTACAGTCTCCACAGAACGGCCTCTGCGCACAGAATGTCGATGTCCTGATGTTTCCCTGCACGAAGGCCCGCGCAGGGCTGGGGGCGTTGGGGAGGGAACTGTGGGACCCCCAGCCCTGTAGGCTCCTCCCCAGGAGGGGGACAGGACGACGTTGGTCTTCCCGGGGCTCCCTACAGGTGGACGGGAGGAAGGACAGCGGGGAAGTGGACACAGGGAGCAAATGCCCGGGGTCCTAGAGCTGCACACCCGCCCACCTCCACAGGGTCTGGGTTTGCACCAGTGAAGGGGCCTCGGACCCCCTGTTCAGGCCTGTGCAGACCCAGGGTTGTGAAGGCTCCGGACTGCACCCCGCAAAGGAGAGGCCATCCCACCCATTGCCAGACCATTTGAGCTCATGGCAGGTGTGCTGTGTGCAAGGTGGGGAAGGCCCAGGTGGGGGGATGAGGGCGGGGCCAGGCTGGGGGCGGGGCAGGCCTGAGGGGCGGGGCCAGGGTGGAAGGGCTGGGCAGGCCTGAGGTGGGGGGGCCTCCACTGTTTTCTTGTGCTGACGGGGGATAAAAAGAATGACGTCCACTTCGGAGGGGCCTCCGTGAGTCTCACAGCCCCTCTTCACTGCTTCCATCTTCACCTTCTTTATCGGACCTCAAGACAAATGAGGTGAGCTAATCACGCTACACGGATTCCGTGTCATTTTCTGCAGGTGGATCCCGTCTGGTTTGATTGCTTCTTTATTCCCCTTTAATCCATTCCTCTTCTGCTCTTAGGAAATCACAAAATTGTGTTTGCGGGTATTTAATGTTTATCGAACTTTTATGTTATTGATTTGAGTGTGTTTCTTGAGACTCTTTCCTAAGATCTCACTCCTAGGACATCCTTGAACTGTGTTTAATGACTATCTTTTTACTTGAATGTGTTCTTGTAAAATGTCCACTGCTGTTTTGTGGGCATATATTTTCATTCTGTTTATGACACTTTATTTTTACAAATAATTATGTTGTGACCAGATGCTCATGTCGCTAAGTGCACAGTGACTCCATCGTTTTTCGGGCTGCATCCTGCTTGGGGGCAGGCACACACCATGTTTTCCCTCCACGTTCCCAGGCAGCCTCCGACTCCCGGCCACCACACACACGCTCAGAGAACATCCTCTTACACTTCCCTCATGGACCCGTGTCAGCATCTCCCCAGGTGTGTACTGGAAGACAGAGGACAGCATGACCCCCCTACCACCTGCTCTCCCCAAAGACCACAGAGTCCCTCACACCTGCCAACCAGCGACCCTGGGCTGGGAGAAGACCCCTGGCTGGGGAGTGGTAGTTCACTTTACAGAAACCTCTTCTATAAAGACACACGTAGGTCAGGATCCAAAGTACACATCTAAACACACAGCTGGACATCACAGGCACATATACCCAAGTCTTTCCAGTTAGAATTGTCACATTTAGAAAATTTAATTTCAGATAGATAACAAGTAATTCTTCCTCTCAGTATGCCCCATGGGGTTTGTTCCTAAACATGGTGGGGGTGGTCTATTAGGAGGAGGTTGGGCATGTGGACGGGGCATCGCTTGCGATGCTCCCCTGAGCCACTGGACACAGCCCACCTGGGCGGGTGGGGTGACCACAGCGACAGCAACACCAGAAGGAGACACACTTTAGATGCTACGTGAAACCCTTCTCCTGCGGCACGCATTTCCCTGGAAGGTCCTCTGTGGGTGGAGAACGAAGTGTAGCCTGTAGCTAAGGGGTGAGTGTGGCAGAGAAATAACGTGTCCAGTGTGGATGGACGCTTCTCAGGCACTGCTGATGAGAGGCCTGCGGAGGGGAGGCAGAGGCCCAGGTCTCTGCAGGGCAGGAGGGACGGGGCGCCAGGGGAGGGTTGGAGCGGCTGGTCCGTGGTCACCTGTGCGAACCTGTCACCTCATCAGACTCACAATGAGCTTTGGGCATTAGACGGAGCCAACAGCCAAACTGCCTAAATTCCCCCAAAATGAGTGTTTCTGGCTCCCTTTTCTTGGGAATTAGCAAAGCAAACACTGCAGTTTTCAGAATGTCTCAAGTCTCCCTTCTTCCAGCTGAGATCAAGACAAGTGAAGGAGGAAGGGCGCCATGGGCTGGAGATGTGACAAGTTTCATCAAAGTCTCAAGTTCAAGCTCAGAGTGATCCATCACCTGAGATCCTGGCTGCCCAGACTTCAAGGAGAAACAGCCCCAAGCCCTGTGGGTCAGAACCATCCTTCAGACGAGAAGGAACCTACACCTGACAGCCTTCACTCACTTGATAGATTCCTCGCCCAAATGCTCCTTTTGGCAACAGAATGGTCTCTATGGAACCTTTTGTGTTCTTGGTGGTGGATTTACCTGGGCTGTTTTCAGTGGTGCTGAAACAACGTGGCAGGTGCATAAGAACCTCCTAGAACCTTCCAGCTCAGCCCAGCTGCCAGCTGGGTGCAGCTGAGTGACCCCAGCAAAGGCCACATGGGGCAAAAGAACCAGCAGCCAGGCCCTGCCTGAAATCTGAGCACAGGGCTCCCAGCTCCTCTCTAGGAGGGACCAGTGGAAACAGCCGGAGTGGATGAAGGCGTTCGTGGCCCAGCGTGAGATTCGTGGTGAGAGACTGTGTTGATGGCCTAACGTGGGAACTATTCACTCCTGCGAGCACACTCCATCCCCGCCTGCTTCCCCACGCCCGCTCTTCTCCCATCTCTCTCACAACCAGCTCCCCATCTCCTTGCTGAGAACTCCCAGGAGCCCCCCACCCCGCCACAGTACTGGCCAGGAGGCCCAGCTGTCTGTACTTGGACAGGTGTGCAGTTGGGTGTGAGACACCGTGGAGGGAGCACACAGGTGGGGGCTCTCTGAAGTGGTCGAGGGAACCCCAGGCAAAGCACCACCATCCCTTGCTCCAGGGTCTGATGACTCTGCCCATAAGTCAGGGGGTCCGCGCACGTTTTAATCTCCAGGTGATGCTCCCATGAGGTCCTCAGCAGTGTAAAGAATAAAGGACTTTGTCCACTGTTTTTCAAGTGCTATAAATATCTGACCCCACAGTGGAAGAGCTGCTGCAAAGATGGTCCTGGGGCAGGTGCACTGATGCTGCACTGATGCCCGTGAGAACGACACACTGACACTGACACCCCCGGCCCCCAGCTCAGCTCTGAGCACTCGGTGGTGGGAAGGCAGAGGGGACACAGGACCTTATGTGTGTCCAGGGCCCTCACACTGAGTGGGAGGCTGGTTTCCTCAGTGACTCATTCTGAAACCGTGCACCTCAGCTTGGGACTTGAACCCACCTGCTGGGGCTCGAACCCGGCCGAAACCCACGGTCTTCCAACTGAGATCACACACCTGGTTTCAGGACTTAATGAAGCTCAGGTTCTTGATGTCTCATCGCAGAAAGAATTCAGTGAGAGGCAAAGTGATCGGTAAGAAGTGAATTTATTTAGAGAGAAACACACTCCACAGAGAGTGGGCCATCTCAGAAGGGGAGAAAGGCACCAGGGTCTGGGGCTGTCAGCTTTTATAGGGGTGGGTGATTTCATAGGCTAATGAGTGGGAGGAGTATTCCTTCTATTTCGGGAAGGGGCGGGGATTTCCAGGAATTGGGCCACCGCCCCCTTTTTGATCCTTCTGGGAACTGTCATGGCGCCTGTGGGTATGTCATTTAGCTTGCGGATGTGTTACAGTGAGCATATACTGAGGCTCAAGGTCTAGTGGAAAAAGTCGACTTGTCTGCCATCTTGGACC
>NW_021703765.1:85731250-85794055 GCF_005190385.1 Monodon monoceros | reverse complement strand
GGCTCAAGGTCTAGTGGAAAAAGTCGACTTGTCTGCCATCTTGGACCCACTTGGTTCTAATCAATTTATGTCATGTCCTCAGGCTATGTCATTCCTTTAAAGGTTGTGCCCTGCCCCCTATCCTCCTGTTTGAATTCTTGCTGAGCAGGTCAAGTGTAGCATGTTAATGTCAGAGATATAAAGGGGGTTGATGAAAAGCAAAACAATTTCAACTCCATCACCCTGTACTTAGCAGGCTTCCTTGAGGCTCCTTATCCCAGGTCTACTGCACAGGTAATCAGCCTTAGTTTCGTAACTGAATTTATATTATGACATTTCTGAGGATTCAAATAGCAACAGACATTCACATACCATCCTTGTGTATAATCCTAAAACCTTACTGCAATGTCAGTTTCACCAAGCTTGTTTCTTGAGAAATGTCAAAATGCAATTTACTTTTTTATCCTTTTTTATTGTTTTTTTTCTTGTTTTATACAGGAAATTTTTCTCTCAAGGAAGGTTAACGTGAAAAGATATGTCACCATTCATGTGTCTTTTGTTTTTTCTGTCATTGTCAAAATCATAAGACATTTTTTCTCTCTTCTATTCTATTTCAGCCCATCATGGGTCTCAAAAGCTTCACAGATTTCAACTCTGCCATGTTCTTTGTGTATATCCACCTTCAGCCTTCCTGGATTCTCCTCTAAAATAATTTTGTGCTTCCCTGGGAAGGGTTATCACATGGTGGCGAGCTGTGCAGAGCCTGGAGTCATCACCAACGGTGTGGCTTTGGTAAAGTCACTTAATCCCTGAACTTCAGTCTCCTCATCTCTGATCTTGGAGCGGTGAAAGGACACACCACATAGCGTAGAGGAGATAAATCAGCATACATACGAAGTTTAGCACCAAGCCTGAGACATGGTAAGCACTCAGTGCATGTTAGTTATCATTATTATTGACCTTTTGATTGCTAAACTTTTCCCCTTTATAGTTTCTTTGCTCTCTCAGGAGGCATTGCTCTTCTAGAAGATTTCTATACTGGCCACTGGTTATCTATAAAGATCTAAAATAATTGAAGGTTATTCAGACTTGAAAGAAAGGGAGAGAGGCATGGAGAATCCTTGCTGAAAAATAATAATCACCATATATCAGGCCCCTACTATGTGCCGAACACCTGCTAGGTACAACTATGATCAGTCATTTTATCCCATAACATCCCAATGAGATATGGCTATGATTGTCTCCATTTTACAGATGAAGAAAACAAGGCTCAGAGAGGTTAAGTAACTTACCCATGGTCCACAGCTAGAAAACTGCAGAGTCACCACTTGCATCAATGACAGGCTGATTCAAGTCCTTGCTCTTTTTCCCCATGTCATGCTTCCTCCCAGTATCATTTATAATTATTTTAAATTAAATCGGCCAATGTCTGGAGCACAGTACAAACAAAATAGAATAATACTTTTCACGTGAATTCAGAGTTTGCTGAATCCTTCTCTGGAGCAAAGAAATTTTTTATACTTTTTTTTCTCTTTGTGTTTCAGTTTGTTTAATGTCTATTGACTTATTTCTTCCTTAGCTGTGTCAAGTTTACTGATACATCTCTGAAAGCCTTTTTTCATCTCTATTACTATGGTCTTTTGGGGTTTTTTTGTATGAGCATTGATTCTTTATTACAGTTTCCATCTCCCTGTGGAAATCCCCCATCTGTTCATGCATGTTCTCTATATTTTCCATTAGAGCCTTTAACGTATTAATCATGGTCGTTGTAAATTCCTTAACTGATAGTTCTGCAACAGGAGGGAAGGGGGCAGGGCACAACCTTTGAAAGAATGACATAGCCCAAGGACATGACATAAATTGATTAGAACCAAGTGGGTCCAAGATGGCAGACAAGTCGACTTTTTCCACTAGACCTTGAGCCTCAGTATATGCTCACTGTAACACATCCGCAAGCTAAATGACATACCCACAGGCGCCATGACAGTTCCCAGAAGGATCAAAAAGGGGGCGGTGGCCCAATTCCTGGAAATCCCCGCCCCTTCCCAAAATAGCTGGAATACTCCTCCCACTCATTAGCCTATGAAATCACCCACCCCTATAAAAGCTGACAACCCTGTACCCTGGTGCCTTTCTCCCCTTCTGAGTTGACCAACACTCTCTGTGGAGTGTATTTCTCTCTAAATAAATCCACTTCTAACCGATCACTTTGCCTCTCACTGAATTCTTTCTGCGATGAGACATCAAGAACCTGAGCTTCATTAAGTCCTGAAACCAGCTGTGTGATCTCAGTTGGGAGATGGTGGGTTTCGGCCAGGTTTGAGCCCCATCACGTGGGTTCAGGTCCCAAGTTGAGGTGCACGGTTTCAGTTCCAACATCTTGTTATATCTGAGTGTGGTTCTGTTGATTGGTTTGCCTCTTAATGGTGGATTGGGTTTTTGTTTGGTTGGGTTTTTTTGCCTTCTCCCATGTCTTTTTATTTTTCAATGAAAGCTGGACATCAGTAAGGAGAGTATACGTTTTAGATAAATATTATTTATACCTGGAAATGTGCATGCCGCTTCTTTTACTTTGGTGTGGGGGTGAGTGAATCTAGACAGGAGTTGAACTGGGTTTGAACGTTGTTCTAAGGCTACCCTCCGTGTACCACTGGCTTCCAATTCTTCTAGCATTACTTGTACCTAGGATGGGGACCAAGTCACTGCAGGTTTGTTCTCAACGTTCCTGTTTCACTCTGAGCTCTAGGATTTGTCTCTCAGCTTGTGCTCAGAGAGAGTTTCTCTCTCCATCCTTGCCCTTCTGCCAGTGCCAATCTGCACTTGCTAGTTACCCAATGCCTGCCAGCCTTATGACAGGGCATGTGGTGGGACATCCTCTGTTGTCCTCGTTTGTCAACTGTACCATGGGGTCTAGAGCGTGAGGCTTTTGCTGCGATCCTGCACCTCCTCTGCTGAAGCAGTAAATCTGCCTTGTCTTTCAGGTCTTTTGTGAGAGAGTTTCTTGCCCTCCCTTGGCAGAAAGTATCTTATGATCCAGGCCTAGGATTTGTTTGTTTCTTTGTTTGAACCTCTCCTTTGGGAGGGTATTTTTCTGTTTTCTTCCTCCAGTCACAATGGGTCTTCACCTGTATCCTGAGTGTAACTGAGCTTGCCACTCTTAGCCCAGTGGCATAAGGTTTTTTCTCCATGGGTGAGAGAGAAGAAGCATCTGGGAAGGGTTTCACTCCTCTCCTGCAGTGACAACTGTGCCACCACCCAGGCCAGCACCACAGAGGGCACCTCCAGTCTTTCTACTGAGCTTGTGACATGACATACGGAGAAGTGACTACAAGACTCCCCACATATCTACAGCTCCCAGGATCTCAAACTCGCAGACTAGCCTTTACTGAGCATTAGAAACTTGTTAACTATTTTAGCTGAAATGTCCTTCACTAAATCTGTGAAAATCCTGTGTAGCTCCCACTCTGTTCAGGTAAGCTCATCTCTCCTGGGAGGAACCGGCCTCCTTAGCTTCAGGTTGGTTGGTTGCCCTGCAACCTCCATTCTCTAATGAGCTCAAGAAAAGTTATGATTTGATAGATAATCTGGCTTTTTCTTGTTGCTGGTGCGGGAATGACGCTCTTTGCAGCGTTTTAGAAACAAGACATGACCCTTTTCCTTAAGGGTATATTACTGCTCTTCATGAACTACTGGGCAGAAGTTAATCACGTGGGCCGTGCATGGCCGAAGAGAGCACACTGAAAATGTAGGATGAATTCTAGACAGCCATGCATCCAGATAAATATTTTATGACTATGGGGGATGTGAAGAATGGTTACTGGGGGCTGACTAGCAGCTCCACCACACCCAATAGTCTTCTCACTTTCCATATTATTTCCACCATTTAATAAATAGAAAGATTGGAGCTCTGTGAAGTGTCATCTTTTGCCCCAGTCACATAGTCCAAAGCACCAGCCCTCAGGCATGGACTCTGCCTTCTGGGAACAAACCTAGTCAGGGGGGACGTTGGTGAGGACAGACCGAGGTGAAGACTGCAGTTCCTCACAGGTTCCTCCCAGGGCCCATCAAGTCCAGGTCTCCCTCTGAGCTGCTTTCTGGTCATCATTTCTCCAGGCTTCACTGGTAGCCAGAGGATCTTGAAATTTTTCTGCAAAATCTCAGGTCACCCAGAGACCTGGAAGTACATCTATAAGGTGGATGGGCAGCTGGCCCCAGAGGGAAGGGCATTTTCCAGAGAAGGACCACTGAAGCGGGAGGACACAATGGATGCCCCGGGAGATGGTAGAAAACAGCTTCTAGGAGAAGACTGTGGGGTCTGGGTCTGTGGAGACAAACTCCTCCTGTGACTCGCCCTGCAGTTAGGAGAAGGCTCACACTCCAGCTCGATCCCTGACGTGGAAACTGACCCAGACCCACCACCTGCTCCAATCTGACCTCATGGGACATGCTCAGTGGTCACATGGTTTTGTGGCATGCAAGTTCCCTCAGTTTGTCAAAATCTCCACACTTTATCTCATGGAACTTTGCATTTGCTCTTCCCTCTGTCTAGAATTTTCCTCCTGATACATTGACATGGCTGGCGCCTTCTCTGCTTCCATTCTCAGCACCAAAGTCAGTTCACAGAGACCTCCTCTGACCCCGTGGAAGTGGTCCCCACCTTATTCTCCGTCTCACCACTGTCCTTTTCCTGTTGTAGCAGCCATCACTATCTAAAAGCGTCTTGGCTTCCTTCTCATTTTTTTGTTCGCTGTCTGATTCCTAAGAGGGCAGGGACCACGTCAGCCTTGACCGCCATTTATCAGCAACATCAGGGACATAGTGGATGCCGATGAAACTCCCCTGAGTGCGTGCAGGAACCAACAGAGGACAACACCTTTCGTGAGTCTGACGGAGAAGCTCTGCCAAGTTTTCCTCCTCCAATCTGAACTGTCCTCCCTGCTCCCACATGGTAGGGAGGCAGCTGCTCCCAAGTCAGGAGGCCAAGGAAAGGGTCGGGACCTCACCTGTGTCTCCCCAACCCAACGCCCCTCCTCCCAGCCCAACTGTCTCTCTTCCTCCTTTTCTCTCTTTCTCCTCTTTCCTCCATCTCTCCTCTGCTTCTTCCATCTCCTCCCAGCTCAGCTACTCCCAGGACTTGGGTGAGTAGCCCCTTTGACCACCCTGAAGTGGCTGAAGGTCCCCCCTGAACCCGCCCTCCAGATTCAAGATGGTGTCAGACCCAGAACAGCCTCCTCAGCCCTGGGCAAACCCTACTTCCTGGTTAAGAAACCAAAGTTGGTTTTGTTCCTCCTGGGCTCTAAAGCAAAGTTCACATTTGTTATGCTGCACATAACCATTTCTCCCAAAACACTCTCAAATGGCACAGATTTCAACCCAAGTGCGTAAAATAACTTGATTCTTTTATAACTAAGTATAGTTTCTCTCTAGAGCCTTCTCTGTGCCTAATGGTAAAACACAATAGATTCATTTCCAGGTGAATTGCATCAATTCAGAGTGGTAGATACTTTTTCTAGACAATTGAGGATTTTCTCCCTCCCATTTCATGTGCCTCTGAGTTACTGGTTCATGTGCAGTCAGGGTGGGATGCTCAGCTGTCACTTCTCATGCTTCTGATCAAGCACATCTATTACTGAGCTCAGGTTTGACTGCTCTTTCCTCAAGAATCCAATACTGAGAGTCAAGTGTTGGGTAAAAGGAAAGGTAGCTTTATTGAGGAAGCCAGCAATTCTGGGGAGAAGGTGGACTCGTGTCCCAAAGAATCAATTATCCACTCCCCAGGTTTTGCTCAGAGATTATACAGGGAAAAGAGGAAAGGGCTATATGCTAGAGAGGGAGTTAAATTTCTATTTTCAGAGATGATTGTCTCCATCATGTGGTTTCAAGTAGCCATAATGTCTCGCTTGTGATTGGAACATTATCTGAGCCATAAATCCCTGGTTAGCTAGTCTTTCTGGTTCCAACTGGTCTGGGGGTTTACATGCTCGTGGGCAGCCTTCAGTTAACTTCTTCCACCTGGTGGGGGTTTCAGTATCTGAAAAGCAGCTCAAAGGATTATGGCTCAGAATATTATTGATAGCCCATGAGGAAGCACGAAGTTCCTTGACTTTAATGGCTAAACTATTATTATTTTGTCTTGTTTGTTTTCCTTTCATTCTGCATTTTCTCACTTCTTTAATTAAATGTATTCTTTAGCTAAAGTTTTTCTACAGACAAGAGGCAGGTGAAGAACATTGTGGGGGAAGGGGTCTGTCCTGGGAAGGCCCCATAGGCTTCTGCTCAGTTATGCTTCTTCATTCAGAGTCTGTTCCTACAATGCTCAGTGTGCCTGGTGTCACACTCCCTGACCCAGCACAGCTCTCCTCGTGCCCTGTCCCTTCCTTTGCTGTAGGACTTCATCCTCTGTGGGACCTGGATGCACCGCATTCTTCTCTACATACCAGGATGTGAGAACCCAAAGGGTCTCCCTTGGGTCCCCTCTGCCCTGAGGCCCCACCAGCCACCTCCCCTCTCCCTGACCTCACTCTGGTCATGTGGGGTCCTGTGAGGTCACTGCTTCCAGAATCCCAGGCAGGAAGCAAACCCAAGTCCCTTCTGTGTTCAGACCCCAAATTTATCGGGGTGACTGGCACTCCCCATTTCAGAGCTGACTTCAGGGAGGTGAGGGGTGCAAGGCCCCTTCTCGTGCCTCTCCTCTTTCTTCTGGATTATTTCTCTTCTCTAACCCAGAGATAATCTTTATATATTTTGGGCTGGGAAGCAACCAACTCAAGATATTCTCCCCAGTTTCTCTGTGTCACAGCAGGACAATGTATTTGAGAAAAACCCCTTAAAAAATAATATTATTCCTTTGTTCTCTGTTTCTCCCACAGTACTTCCTCTGGAGCAGAAGCCTCCAAGGCAATGACCAGGTTGGAGTGGCAAGGTGGTAAAGGAGAAGCCCAAGCCTAGAAAACATCAGTCGTTTCTTCACAGTATTATCCTGCCAACGGGATATTGGGGACCTTCCCATAGTGGAATTACCAGCCCTGGAGACTGCTCTGGGGTGACCCAGCACCGACCTGGGGCTGAGTTGCCCCCCGCACTGACCCAGGTCCCAGCTCAGTGGGCACCTTTATGGGCAGCAGGAGAGTAGCTCCTTGCGGAGCATCCAGACAGAGTCCTGAGTCTGGTCATGGGGTCCCCAGGCCTCCTCGGAGGGGGTGGGAACAGCTGGAGACCCCCAGTCTCCTGGGATCATGTGGGAGGGGCAGAGAGATCCTGGAGAGGCCCCGGGGGAGGAGGAATCACAGAGACCTGCAAGGACCGACGTCTGAGGGCCTCATGGGAGTGATGACATCCCAGTGAGGCCAGACGCCCCTCCCACAGGGTCACAGCGTCACGTGGCCCACACACCAGTCAGCATCTCAGACGGTGACTTGGGCTGACGAGGCAGAAAGTGAGTGTATGTAACAGATCCTGGGGCGAGCACTGAACGGTTGGGAGCACGGAGGTCAGGGCAGGACCCGGCCACCTTTGCTGCCACTGCCCATCCCCCAGGACACCCTGGATGCAGGGGAGGGGGCTCACATGTTCTGATATGGCTCATAATCATATATCTGGAAATTTGCCAAACACATCAATGTACTTAAAAGGTCTTGTATATAAATAAGAAAAAAAGTTGCCCACCTCACCTTTACAGAACTTAGAGCACCAGGGAAGAGGGGGCGGGTGCCTGAACGGGCTGAGATGACATCTCCACCAAAGGCACAAAGGGGGGCCTCAAATAGAAATGAGCTTCAGTTACGGAAAGGCAACCCTAAATGTTATTTTCTAGCACACCTAAGACGGTAGACTGAGATCCACACTTAATGTGCTTTTATCCTGAGCCAGGCATTGTGACAGAGCGTGTCTAGCTCAGAACCCCAGCTCCCTGGACAAGAGCCCATCCCAGCCTCCTGGACACAGAGCCCATGCGGAAGCTGCAGGAACATAACTGCCCTTTCGTGAATCTGGAGCAGCTGCTGGTTCCAGCTGTTGAAAGGCTGCAGGGTCACTGCCCAGTGGGAGACCATTAACTTGAGTGAAGAGGAAGAACCCCAGAGAGGGTTGCTCTGGTTCCTGTGGAGGCTGAGGGCAGGTTTGTTGGGACAGCAGGGGTACGTCCTCCCTCACTTAGCAGGCCCTACAGGGGCCCCTGCCCCCTTACTCTGGAGGAAATGCCTATAGATGCCATGGACACAAGGGCATATCTTGTTGGTTCAGGCTTATCCCCTCAGCCTCTGAGATTTCACAGTTGGCAGAATTTCCCATCAGTGTGGCAGGGACTCATTTCTGGATTTCTAATCCATCCATGAGGTCTGTCCTAGGTTCTCTTTAACTCCTTGGCTGGGAAGCCTGGAGGTGGGGTTAGGGGGCTCTTCCTTTTTTCCCAGGGCAGCAGAGTGGGGTGTGGAGGATGAAGAGAAAGTAGCAGAAGGAGGTGGGTCCCAGGTGGATGCTAAACCTTGTCCTGGCCCCCTCTCTCTGCCCTGGGCAGCTGGAGGGGGTGAGCCTGAGATGGTCAGGGCCCTGTAGCCAGTGTCCCCACACACTGCCCAAGGGGTGTAGGGCCATCACAGTGTCTTAGCCACTCAGACCAGCTGTCAGAGACCTGCTGTTCCTCCATCCTCATGATCCAGGATGGCATATACTCATCCACTCCCATCTGGGAAACAAGAGAGGAAGGGAGGATAGAATTTAGAGAGAAGCTGGAAGTAGAACTTATTTCCTTTCTCACCCCATTGGCCAGAACTTGATCGTGTGACCATGTCTCACTGGGAATTGTACTCTTTATTCTGGGAGACCATGTGCCCAGCTAAACCTTGGGTGTTCTTAGCTACAGCACAAAGAAGAGAAATGGACTTTGGGGGGCAGAGTCACTGCCCCAGGGGTGGGCCCAGAGGATGCTTCCAAGCCATATGGGCCCTTTCCATTTGTAATTAAATCATTCAAGGAGATGGCCAAGCTGGTATAGTAGAAGATCTCTGAGCTCACCTCTCATGGGTACACCAGAATTGCAACTATTTACAGAACAACCACCAGTGAGAATTGAAGAATAAAAACCATATGATCATCTCCACGGCTGCAGCAAAAGCTTTTGACAAAATTCAACATCCAATTATGATAAAAACTCTCCAGGAAGTGGGTATAGAGGGAACCTACCTCAACATAATAAAGGTGATACATGATAAGCCCACATCTAATATGACTTAATGGTAAAAAGCTGAAAGCATTCCCTGTAGCATCAGGAACAAGACAAGAAGGCCCACTCTCACCACTTTTATTCAACATAGTCTTGACAGTCCTAGCCAGAGCAATAAAACAAGAAAAAGAAATAAAAGGAATCCAAGTTGGAAAGGATGAAGTAAAACTGTCACTGTTTGAAGATGACAGGATACTATACTTAGAAAAGCCTAAAGACACCACCAAAAAGCTACTAGAGATCAGCAATGAGGTTGGTAAAGTTGCAGGACACAAAATTAATTTACGGAAATATGTTGCCCTTCTATACACTAACAATGAACTATTGGAAAGAGAAATTAAGAAAACAATCTCATTCACCATCTCATCAAAAAGAATAAAATGCCTAGGAATAAATCTACCTAAAGAGGTGAAAAACCTGTACTTGAACAACTATAAAACACTGATGAAAGAAACTGAAGACAACATAAACAGATGGAAAGATAGCCCATGCTCTTGGATTGGAACAATTAATAGTGTTAAAATGATCACACTACCCAAGAAAATCTATAGATTCAATGCAATCCCTATCAAAATACCAAGGGAATTTTTCATAGAACTAGAAAAAATAATTTTTAAATTTGTATGGAAACACAAAAAGACCCCTAAGAGCCAAAACAATCTTGGGGACGAAGAACAGAGCTGGAGGAATCATGCCCCCTGACTTCAGACTATACTACAAAGTTACAGTAATCAAAAAAGTATGGTACTGGTACAAAAAACAGACGCATAGATGAATGGAACAGAACAGAGAACCCAGAAATAAACCCACACACAGTCAATTAATCTATGACAAATCAGGCAAGAATACACAGTGGAGAAATAGTCTCTTCAACAAGTAGTGCTGGGAAAACTGGACAGCTACATGTAAAAGAATGAAATTAGAATGTTCTCTAATACCATATACAAAAATAAACTCAAAATGGATTAAAGGGCTTCCCTGGTAGAGCAGTGGTTGAGAGTCCGCCTGCCGATGCGGGGGACGCGGGTTCGTGCCCCGGTCCGGGAAGATCCCACATGCCGTGGAGCGGCTGGGCCCGTGAGCCATGGCCGCTGGGCCTGCACATCCGGAGCCTGTGCTCCGCAACGGGAGAGGCCACAACAGTGAGAGGCCCGTGTACCGCAAAAAAAAAAAAAAGAGAGAGAAAAAAAAGAAAAACAAATAACACAAAAAACAAATGTTGACTAGGATGTGGAGAAAAGGGAATGTTTGTACACTGTTGGTGGGAATGTAAATTGGTATAGCCACTGTAGAAGACAGTATGGAGGGCCGTTAGAAAACTAAAGATAGAACTACCATATCATCCAGCAATTCCACTCCTGGGTATATATCCAAAGAAAATGAAAACATTAATTCCAAAAGATACATGCACCCCCAGGTTCATTAGTGGCACTGTTTACAGTAGCCAAGATATGGAAGCAACCTAAGTGTCCAGCACCACGTGAATGGATAAAGAAGATGTGAAATACACACACACACACACACACACACACACACACACACACATACATACATACAAGAGAACAATACTCAGCCATAAAAAAGAATGAAATTTTGCCTTTTGCAACAACATGGATGGACTTGGAGAGTATTAAGGTTAGTGAAATGTCAGACAGAGAATGACAAATATTGTATGTTATCGCTTATATGTGGGCTCCAAAAGATTGAAGCAAATTTAGAGAACAAATTAATGGTTACCAGGAGGGAAGGGTGCGGGCCAGATAGGGATAGGGGGTTAAGAGGTACAAACTACTATGTATGAAATAAATAAGCTAGAAGGATATATTGAACAGCACAGGGAATATTTTATAACTGTAAATGGAGTATAATCTTTAAAAATGATGAATCACTATACTGTATACCTGAAACATATAATATTGTAAATCAATTATACTTCAATAAAAAAATTTTAATAAAATAAATAATAAATTAATTAATAAAATACAATAAATGGCATGGCTAAAGAGATAAGATGAATGAGGCAGAATTTGAGAGAGCGAGTTCAGCTGGTTACAGGTGATTACCGATAAGGTTAGGAAGAGAACTCAGACAGATGATTTCGAACAAAGAGAATTTTAGGTCTGTGAGATCCATAAGTAATTGGATGATACAAATTTAAAATTTAAAAACAAGAAGAAGACAGGCAGTTCCATATAGAAGGGAGATGCAAATTGCTTTTTAAAACATTTATGTCACAGCAGCCAGGAGAGCCCACAAGGAATGTTTGATGGTATTTTAAGTAGCTCTTGTGCTGCTGGACTCTCCTTAACAGTCATTGCTTTTATTATTTGTCACAAAGACAAGCCACTTAATCCATTTCACAAGATCCATGTGTCAACTGTCCTCCCTCTCAATGTTAAGTCCAAACACACCGTTCCCTCAAACGGCCCTTCCCTTCCATGCTTCCACGATCTCTGACACCACCTGGTGAAGCTTATCGTGGGGCGACAGGATGCTGTGTCCAGATACTCATGCAGATCTAATCACCCAGACATGGGACGCCTCTTCTCACTGTGTACCAGACCCAGACTTCATGCAGGGAAGTTGTCATCGGAAAGGAGCATTGGGATGCAGAGCTAGTCTGATGCTTGTCCTGCTGAGACATTTAAAAATGAGCGTTCCCCATATCTGCACACTCAAGTCAGTGCTGACTACTATGGAAGGTCAGCTCCTCTATTTACGGGTGATTTACAGGCACAGTGGCCTCTAACCTGACTTTCACTTCTAGGAACAATGGTCCACCTGGGTGTCAGATAAAATCGTCTCAACAATATAGTCCAGGAGTGCAAGAGTGTGCTTTCACACTCAGGCATCTACGTCATCTTTCTGAACGAGCGTCAACATTTTTGCTGTCGACATCTAAGTCTGTCCTTGAGAGGCAGCTCCTGAAAAGGCCCCAGGAAGCGCAGATACACAGACACTTGTGTCCAAATCTGGGATGATGATCTAGAGAGTAGATACCCAGTTATACTTCTAATTATGCATTTCAGGAATGCCAAGAAAGTAGTATATCACTCTTTCACTTAAAATAAGGAGAGAAATTGCAGCCTGAGAGTCGGTAACTTCTGGTCCTTTCTTCGGAAAGGTGAGAAAGACAGAGAAGCAGCAGCGTCAAGGTGACCCTCACCTCAATGCTGACAAGCACTCAGGGATCTCCAGGAGCCCCGGCTTCTGGGTCTAGGATGGAGGCACTTCAGACTGGACCCCCTGAGCTTTCTGGGGCGCAGGCCTCCAGAGAGGCCCCGAGAGGGTCCAAGGACCCCCAGGCTGGGGCAGATCAGCTCAGGTGGTGGTTTGCACATCTCTGCAGCAAGGAGGGTGCTAGAAGGCTTCAGACCAGTTCTCGTCCCCTGGCTCTGGACTCGTCATATGCCAGCTGTTGTTTCCACAGAAGTCGGAGCTCCAGGCCCCAGTGAGTCGTGGGGTGACCTGTGGTTCTGCAGCCAGTCCTGACAGAAGCACGGAGTGTCTTACAGGGCAGATGTAGGGGGCGCGTCCCTGTGGGCAGGTGCTATGGCACCGACTTACCATAGAACTCGTTTCTCCTGGGCTTCCCAATACAGCACGTGCTTTCCCATCAGACTCTCCTTCAAGTTGAGGCTCTGAACCAAATGTTTGACATGGATGGTGTCATCAAAGGACACTTTGTCTCTCTGTAAGGAACACTGGAGCTTGTGGTACCGCCTCTATGAGGGCGTGCGTTCCTGGGCCCCTGGACCTTACGCAGGGCAAGCAGGTGACCCAGGAGCACATTCAGGGAGGTCCCCACCTGACGCCACGTGAGGAGCCTGCTCTGCTCTCAGCTCCTCCTGGGCCCCTGGCCCCGTCCTCCAGGCCAGCATGGCTGAACTGTCCTGTGCTCTGTTTAAAGAACTCAGGGCTCTGCCTGTGCAGTCAGGTCTCCGTGGTGCAGACTCCCCTCAGGCCACTCGGTCAGGGAAGGGAGATTCAGGGTCCATTGCCTCTCAGGCCCTCAGGGGTCCAGGACAGGAGCACCCATACCCCATTCCAGGAACCTCCCCTTCCCAGGGAGAAGGTCCAGCTGGACTGGGGTGCACCTCACAATGTCCCTTGGGGACCTGGCGAAGCAGCAGCCAGTTGACCCCGAAGCATCCTCTGTGGACTCCAGGGAGGTTGGAGTGGGGGGCGCTCAGCACCACTTCATCCATCACCAGCGCCTTCTTCTCTGTGCCCAAGAGACTCACCCAAGGTCTTAACTCTAATAAGTGTCAGAGCCTGGAGGGACCCAGGTAGGCAGGCTCTGGGGTCCCTGCTCTTAGCCTCAGGGCTGTGAGGATGCTGGCCTGACCTTGTCTGGGGGCTTGTCCCTGAGTCCCATCACTCTCCCCTCAGTACTCAGTTTCTGCTCTTGGATGCATCACCCAAGAGCATTAACAGAGGCCACAGTGATCCTTCACTGCCTTCCCCCTTCTCTCCCTGCAGGGGGAAGTCCTCCCTCATCAGAACATCTTACGTGTGGCTTCTACATCCTTGAGAATTTTACTTTCTAGCTTTGCTACCAAATCCCTTCATTCTGCGGAAAAAATTTAACCACATTCATCCTGTTCCCTCCCCTTTTCTCACTCCATTATTCTGTATGGATAACCTTTACTTATAAGACTCAATTCACGTATCATCCATTATATGAAGCCTCTGTGCACCTGGAATAGAAGCCCTTTTTCTGTCACCGAGTGCTTCTCTCCATTATTCATTCATTCATTCACTCATTTATTCAGTCATTAAACATTTATTGAGCACCCACTAAGCACAGGCACTGCCTGGGGACACAGAGAACAGTTAGCTCAGAACCCCTTCTCACTGTCCTTGACCAACACATGCCCCGTTGGCATCTAGAACTGTGTTTCTGTTGCCTGAAACCAGGAGTTCTGACAATTCAGTCATGTTTCCATGACTGTCTCCCTGTTGGACTATAATCTTCTCAAGGACCATGCTTAGCTCAGGTCCTGGTATACAGTAGGTGCTCAACATTTAATGAATGGCTGGTTGGATGGACAGTAAAGTCTAAGGCAGGGCTACAGCATCCTTATAGATGCTACCAGAAGACTGATAACCTTTTGCCTGGTTGCATCACCAGTCCTTAGGTGAAAAAAAGCACATTTTGATCTCTTCCAAGTTTTGCTGCAATAGAGTTAGGAAGAGGCTGGGGAAGCCATCACAGAGCCTCTCTTTTAGGGAGACTACTGCCAAGCAGGGTACCGGTCTCTCAGCGTCATTCAACTAATAGTTTAAATGAAAGGATAAAAGGGAACGAGTGACTTCCCCATGTCATTGGGAAGCGATGTGCCCCTCCTACAGAATTGCCACCCCGCTATGACCTCAGAAGGGCAGTGGGTCACCCACGTAGCTCCCAGCTTTCCTCGGGAGCATCATGACTCAGTGACACTTCATTCCATGGTCCCACCTCATCACTAACCAGACTAGATCTCTAAGTGTGAGCCAACCTCAGGTCCTAGACATCAGCCCCCTACTTGGATGGTGGGCAAACCTACCCCCGTGAAAACAGGTCAGCTGTTCCTAATGCTGCCAGGCTTGGTGTCTGCGCTGCTGGGGAAGCACCGCTGGCGAGCTGGAAACGGAGAGACCAATCCATGCAGCTCAGGGTGAAATCTGGGAGAAGTGCCAAGAGTCTGTGAACAGGTGACCCTGATGCTCCGGAGACTTTACAGTTCTGTCACCAAGGCAGGATTGATCGTTCTCCATTTGAGTCTCAGCTCGTCAACGTGTCTGAAAGATCCCGGTCCCATCCTCCCAGGCAATTCCCCTAACAGTGATTGTGTTTGCTGTGGAAAGTTCTCCCAGCTTGGACAGCCTGTGACCCAGTCTCACACACCCCCGTACAAGGTCAGCAATAGCCTCTAACCCACGCTCTGTGTCAGGGAGGGGGCTTCTGCAGAGGAACAAACATGAGTGAGCTCCAGCAGGCGTCAGTGGGAACCCACCTGGCACGCCCCACTTTTGTGCATTAAATAAGATGGTTTGAGCTCATCACAGAGCCCAAAGCTGAGCTCGGCTCAGGACTGATTCCAAGAGCTGCTGAGTGCTAGGTGTCTCCTCGTGAAGATGTGGTAACCTGGCAATGGTCACGAAGCCACAGATACCGGGACTGCGTTCTCCACGGTGCTTTCCTCTGGGCTGTGAGCTGGTCCAGGCAGGAGGATGTGTGCCCCTTGCGCTCCACCGCAGGATGGTTTTGTGGCTACAGGGAGACAAGCTGCTTTTCCAGGACTGACAGGGAAGGGGAGAGAGAATGAATGAATGAATACAGAGCCTGTGAACTCAGCTAAGCCACTACTTTTAAATACATTGGAATATAAATCACTTTTCATCCTGACCAATAACATATCCTACTCTACATATGCAGTCTTTTCTTATCTTGATTTCTAGAAACATATGTCGCTTCCTCATACAATCTCTCAGTAAAGCCCCAGAAGCCTCTGAGAAAGCCTTGAGGGGGTTCCTCCCCTGGGGCTGACAAGCACCTCTTAGTTAACCCCCTCGAATGTGCCATCGGCTCTCTCTGGATGGTGGGAAGGGTCCTGGCGAACGTTCTATTACATGCCACTCTGAGTATAAAATTTCCAACAGCATGTTCAAGTTTTGCAATTTCCAAAGAAAGACAGTTATTTTTTTATTGCAGTGGGGCTGGGATTGGAATCCACACCATCTAGGCCCAAACTCCCATCTCTGTTCCTTTATAGGAGCTATCACACATGTGAAGCTGTATCTGCATGTCTCCATTTCCTTATCTGAGACTCTTTGAATCCAGGCCCTGGGTCGGGTGCTGGTACCCCTGCTGGGCAAGCTGTGGTCACCTTTCCAGTTACCACTAGCGTAAAGGTCAGATATAATGAAAATGACAAAGGGGTCTCACAGAAGTCGTTTCATGCACAGATTAAATGAGCGTGGGCAATACCCGAGTCATTTCTGTTCTTATAATACGCCCAGGCCATTTCTCTGGGGCTGATTTCAGCACAACTTCCTTTACCAGAACCCAAAGCTGAAAACTCGTGTTGGAGGGTGGACTGGATGATTTATCCTATGGCCCACCTTGGCCAAATGTGGGAGCAAATTCAATCCCAGGTCCAAACATTAATATAAGAGGAAGTTTTAAGATAATTTTACATAGGTGCCTGGATATCAGCCCGTAGGAATGTCCATACAGATATTCCTGGTTTCCTGTCACTTGCTAAACTCTTTGTTTTAATGTGATCAACACCTGATGTCTTCAGGGCTAATGAATCAGTTTAGATTAATGCAAAATGCTCATTTTCCCAGTCCTACTTCCCTATGACCATCCATTTGTCCAGTGGATGCCGGGCAACAGACCAACAAGACAGCAGAATCTCCAGCGTCCGCCACAATGGGGCTGGATTGTTACAGACTATGAAAACTGAACTCATGGGGGTAACTTAGGTGCCATCCTTCTATTCTGAGTGAGAGGCAGCAACGTGGCAGATGAGAGGGTGGGCAGGGATCCCTAGGACGAGACAGGAACGAGAAGCACAGGGACCCATCCTGGGCTCAGACGCCTCCTTGGCTGTGAGCAATGAGTGAGCTGGGGATCTGAAGCTGAGGCAGATGTGGGCACAGTGTCCAGAGTGCCTCTGGGAGGGTGCCACTCACCCAACAGGGACAGGGCTGTGAGAGGGGGTCTCTGTACCTCCAGTGGCAGCCGAGTGGGCCTCAGCCGACCCAGGGTCCCGGGGGAGATGGAGGGAGAGGGAGCCTGGCTAAGGAGGCGGCTTCCTAGAAAGCGACCTCCACTGAGACTCCTAGAATCCCATAACCCTCCACTCTGAATCCTTAGGGAGAGGAGTCTATTTTGTCAGGCCAAGGTGACCAGCTGGTTTGATGAGCAGCTGTGCTTCACACTGTAAATTAATAACCTGGGGTTCTGCTCCTATAGGCAGATGTGTAGTGGTCAGGGCCACGGATTCTGGAGCCAGACGCTGGGTTCTACACCCGCTCTGTTGTCTACAAGCTGTGGGGCAGCAGGAAAGTTGCTTAATCTCTCTGTGTCCCCATTTCTTTGTCTGCAGAACAGGCTTCTGTGTGCATGTAATTTGAACAGTGCTGACACATAGTATGTGCCCTGTGTTAGTTATAACTATACATTTTCGTCCCTCAAACAGAGAGTTAATAGAAGTCTCCTTTACGAATGTGTCGATCATTTCTGCCAACAAGTTCTTCCCGTTCCTAATTACTTGGCCTGACCCCAGAACTACAGAGGGATCCCTCAGGCAGTAGATCCCTTTAGAAAAACTGTACACTTTTTTAATGGAATAGGTGAGTTACATCTTTTTCAGAAGAAAGTTCTAAAGTCAGTACATGGGATGAAATCGTGAACAATCAAAGTTGCCCTTGATGTTATACCTTAGATAGTCCCTGAACTGCAGTGTGAGGACACAGCATCTCTCAGTGCATCTCACAGTTTTCCTGCAGTGGTGGACCAGATCCCTGTTTCTGCAGCTGAGCATCAGATAAGGGAGACAGCTTGCGTTTAAGAGCCACGCTGTATGAAAGACATGGGTCTGCATGTGCTACAAGCGTGCTTGGCAGAGAGAAGTATCCACGCTGAGTGACTCATAGGACCTGACACTGACCCAGGATGAGCAGGTTCATGTCTGCATCTCACATACTTTGCTACTAAGTCCCCAAAGCTTCCCTGTGGCGGACCCACTGTCTGAACCTCTCATGATCACAGGTGTCACTATCACCAGCTCCTTCCCTGGGGTGACCTGTGTTTCCGAGACTGAGCCTGGGGAGGCTCAGGGCTGCCTTCCCACCAGGACCCCACAGCTGGTCGCCCCCGTTCTCATAAAGTCTACTGAGTACTGTCCCATTCCTGATATCAATTTCTATTTTTTGAGGCAACAGAGTGCAAAGTACATTCAGAGGTATTATTTGAACATACTCACTTGGTTCAAAAATGGAGTTCATGGTTTGGATTTTTCTCTCCAATCTCTGATCGCAAGCTGTCTGAGCTCACCACTGTCCATTGGAATTCAGGGCCGTTCTTGCTGGTTGAATGAGAATTGGGACAGACGCTGAATTCCCCTGGAGGCGGGCCATTGAAAAGTCTGTTCCTATTTACTGCAAAGACACAAAACCGTGCACCAGAAGGGATCTGGGACACACTGTTCTGTTCCCCCCAAAAAATTCTGGGCAGATGTCCCTGAGACACAACGTCTGTTTACCTACCATGAAACGTGCCTTAAAATGATGCTGCACTAGACAACGCACGCCACACATCAGAGACAAACCTTACTGAAGAAGTACTCGGCTGTTAGCGGAAGTCTCCAGAGCTGGGCATAAAGTACATAAACCAGGAAGGGTGCTGCATTTCGCATAAGGGCTGCATGTCTCCATAGAAACGACACAAAATCTGACCAAGGAAATGAATGCTGAATGTAAAGTATTTGTCTAATTTTAATGTGAGTAGTTTTTAAGCTGTTTATTCCCAATGCTGTTGAAATGTTCACATGGTAACGGTAAATGCCTTTAATCTCTTTGGGTTTTAAATTGGTTTTTCTGGTGGATTGACTCCTTCTGGTGAATAAAGGGTGGACATGAAGCAATGTAAACAGAGCCAAAATCATAGACAATGAAAGGGCAAATGCAAATGAATCCAGTGGGATTTGTAATTAGAACCAACCCATCTCAGGCACAGATCCCGGAGACCCCTCTACTCCAGAACTGCAGTTCTGTCAATGCTGGCCCTTCAACATTTCTAACCTGTTGCTTTTAATTATATTTTCCTGACATATTGGATAGTGGTCTCTCCGATTACAGTCGCCATCTGCTGGATTTCAGAGCGAAGCTTGCCTTAAGTGGGGGGGGGCAGGAGGGGTCTTCTGCTCAGGGTTGCTTCCTGAGCTGAGGGCAGGTCACCCAGGTGCGCTCACTCTGTGGACACCTACTGGGCTGTGCTCTTGCGACTTGTAATTATATTTCACTAAAGAGAAAATAAGCCATTCCCTGAGATAACCGAGGACATCTATTTAAGAAAGAGGTTGTGATAGGTTCCATTGTCTTTATTAGCTTCTCATCCCCGGGAGAGGACCACGTATCCCCACCTGCTCAACTCAGGAGTTCTCAAGTGCTTTGGCCAAATCAATGTGGGAGGGACAGTGTGTGTCACTTCGACCAGAAGCTTTAAGGATCCCTCTCTCCCCCTGCATTTCTCTCCCTCACCCCCATCCCTGTCTCCCTCCCTCCTCTCTGTCCCCCTCCCTCGCCTGCCTGTCCTTTGGTTGGTGGTGCCTTTTACCTGTGCCACTGGATGACATCCCATGGGAAAGGCAAAGGGGAAAAGCCTCCAGGGGGAGAGACAAAAGCCGTGTGGCATGTTAAAGAGAGCCTGAGGTAGCAGGGAAAAGGAGGAAGGAAAGGGAAGGGGGAGAAGGAAGAGGGGAAGAGACGAGGAAGAAGGTACCAGGGAGAAGGAGGGAGGAAGCAGGCAGGGATCCACAGCCTGCACAGTGGGGACTGGGGCTCCTGCTGGGGGGAAGAGCCTGAGAGTGACATAGTCAAGTGGAGGGGCAGGTCAGTGAGGTGATGAGCTGATTAGGGGTGTGTGACCACATGGGTGTGTCCAGTGCACTTGACAAGGGGCTGGGATTTGGGATAAGAAGATCACATATCTGCATCATCCTCAAAGTCAAACCAACCCTCACACTTTGCATACCATACGTATATGACCGCCTTTGCTAACACTTTTTTACTTTCTATAAAATGACCCACTTTTAACACGTGGAATTTGATACAGGGTACCATTCACACTAGCACCTCCCCAAATGGAATGCTTAGGTATAAATCTAACAAAATAGAAGAAGATCTATATGAGGAAAATTAAAAATCTCTGATGAATGATATCAAAAAACTAAATAAATGGAAAAATACTCCATGCTCATAAGTAAGGAGATTCAACATTGTCACGATGTTAGTTTTTTCCCAAATTGACCTATAGATTCAATTCGGTCTCATTGAAAATTCAAGCAAGTTATTTCATCACTATTGACAAACTGATTCTAAGGTTTATATGGAGAAGCAAAAGACCCCGAAGAACCTGCACAATATTGAAGGAGAACAGAGTTGGAGGGCTGATGCTACCCAACTTCAAGACTTAATATAAACTACAGTATTAGGACAGTGTGATGCTGGTAAACGAATAGACAAATGGATCAGTGGAACAAAATGGAGAGCCCAGAAACAGATCCACGTAAATAGAGTCAACCTATCTCTGACAAGGAGCAAAGGCAATACAATGGAGCAAAGATAGTCTTCTCAACAAATTGTGCTGGAACAACTGGACATCCAGATGAAAAACAAACTGAATCTAGATACAGATCTTATACGTTTCACAAAAATTTACTCAGAATGGATCTTAAGCCAAAATATAAAATGCAAAGCTATAAAACTCCTAGAAGATAGCTTAGGAAAAAGCCTAGATAACCTTAGGCGTGGTGATGACTTTTTAGATATGATATCAAAGGCATAGTTCATGGAGGAAATAATTGATAAACTGGATTTGATTAAAATTTAAAACTTCTGTGAAAGATATTATCAAATGATTTTAAAGACAAGCCACCTCTGATACAAGACTGTTATCCAAAATATACAAAGAACTACTAAAATGCAAAAATAAGAAAATAAACTATTCAAAATGGGCCAGAGACCTAAACATATATCTCACCAAAGACAAGACATACAGGTGGAAAATAAGCATATAAAAATGCTCCACGTCATGTGTCATCAGATAAATGCAAGTTAAAACAATGAGGTATCACCACATGCCTATTAGAATGGCCAAAGTCCAGAACAGTGAAAATACCAGAAAGGATGTGGAGCAACAGGAACGCTCACACATTGCTGGTGGGAATGCAAAACTATACAATCATCTTGGAAGACAATTTGGTGGTTTCTTACAAAACTAAACATATTCTTATCATATGCTCGACCACTTAAGCTCCTTAGTATTTATCCAAAGGAGTTGAAAAGCTGTGTCCACACAAAAGTCTGAACAAAGATGTTTATAGCAGCTTTCTTAATAATTGCCAAACCTTGGAAGCAATGAATATGTTCTTCATTAGGTGAATGGATAAATAACTGTGATGAATACAGAAAATGGAATATTATTCAGTGTTAAACAGAAATGAGCTGGAGGGTGATGTCCACAACACAATGGCCTAAGATGTCCCTCTATTTTGTCTCCCCTCAACAATAAAAATTAACAAAGATAAAATTGACAAAACTAGTTAGACTAAGGAAAAAAAAGAGACATCTCAAATAAATAAAATCAGAAGTGAAAGAGGAGCGATTACAACAGATACCAAAGAAATACAAAGGATCATATGAATAATCAAAGGCCAACAAATTGGATAACCTAGAAAAAAATGAATAAATTCCTAGAAATACACAACTTACTAAGATTGAATCAGGAAGAATAAGAAGATCTGAACAGGCCAATAACAGGTAAGAAGATTCAGTCAGTAATCAAAAACCTCCCAATACAAAAAAAAGCCTAGAGACAGATGGCTTCACTGGTGAATTCTATCAAACATGTAAAGAATAATTAGTGACAATCTTTCTCAAACTCATCCAAAAAATAGAAGAGGGAGAAACATTCCCAAACTCTTTTTACAAGGCCAGCATTACTGTGATATTAAAGCCAGATAAGGACACTACAAGAAAACTCTAGACCAGGATCCCTGATGGATTTAGATGTAAAATTGTCATCAAAAGAGTAGCAAATTGAATTCGATGGCACAATTAAAAAGATTGCACATCAAGATCAACAGTGATTCATCCCTAGAATGCAAGGATGGTTCAACATACAAAAAAATCAGTAAATGTGATACATCACATTAACAGAATGAAAGATGAAATTCATATGATCATCTCAATATACGTAGGGAACACATCTGGCAAAATACAATATCTCTTCTCGATAAAAAAAAAATAAACTCAATGAACTGGATATAGACTGTACCTCAACACAATAAAGGTGATATATGACAAACCCACAGCTAATATCATACTCAATGGTGAAAGGTTAAAAGCTTTTCCTCTAAGATCAAGAATAAGGTAAGGGTGAACCCTCTCACCACTCTTATTCGACATATTACTGAAAATCCTAACCAGAGCAATCAGGTAAGAAAAAGAAATACAGGCGTCGAAATCACAGAAGAAGCAGCACAATTTTCTGTTTGCAGATGGTATGATGTTATGTGTAGAAAATCTGAACGACTCCACCAAGACACGTTTAGAGCTAAGCAATGAATTCAGCAAAGTTGCAGGATACCCAGTCAATACACTGCAGTCAGCTGTGTTTCTCTACACTAAAAATGAAATATCTTAAAAAGAAAATTATCTCATTCACAATGCCATCAGAAATAATAAAATAGGAAGGAATCAAGCAAGGGAGTGAAAGTATTGCACAATAAAAACTACAAGACTTTGAGGAAGGAAATTGAACAAGACATACAGATGGAAAAATACCCTGTGTTCATGGATTGGAAGAATTCATATTGTTAAAAGGTCCATCATACATCATCTACAGATTTAATTCAATCCCTATGAAAATTCCAGTTAAATTTAATTCAATCCCTATCAAAATTCACACAAATAGAAAAATCCTAAAATTTGTATGGAACTATGAAAATTCCTGAATAGCTAAAGCAATCCAAAGAAGAGGACAACGCTACAGGCATCACACTTCCTATTTCAAACCTATAATACAAAGCTATAATTATCAAGACATCATGGTACTGGCATAAAATTAAACACATCAATGAGACAAAGTTGAGAGCTCAGAAATAAACCCTTGCATAAAACTGATCTTTGACAAGGGAGCCGAGATTACTCAATGGGGTGAGGATAGTCTCTTCAATAAACAGTGTTGGGGAAACTGAGTAACTACATTAGACCCCTATCTTACACCACTCACAAACATAGATTGAAATCGATTAAAGACTTAAACATAGTACCTGAAGGTATAAAACTCCTAGAAGAAAACATAGGGAAGAAGTTCCTTGACATTGGTCTTGGCAACAATGTTCAGGATATTACACCAAACTCACAAGCAACAAAAGCAAAATTAATAACTGGAACTAAATCAAACTAAAATGCTTCCGAAGAGCAAAATAAAAAATCAACAAAATGAAAAGGCAAACTACAGAATGTGAGAAAATATTTAGAAATCATACATCTGATAGGGGGTTAATATACAGGATGTATAAAGAAATCATACAACAAAATAGCAAAAAAAACCCAAAAACACCCCAATTTAAAACCAGCCAGGGGAACGGAACAAACATCTTTGCAAAGAAGACACCCAGATGCTCAGGAAAAGAAAGGGCTCTGGTTAGACTGCCTCATGCCATGTGCTCCTAAAGGCGGTTCAGCTGTGCCCTGGAGGGTGAGGTCGGATTGTGTGCATGTGGCAGCAGGTCCACCCCTTAGTGTCTGTATCTCCAGGTCCCCAGACACACCCTTTCCAATGGTCACCCTCCAAATTTTGTCAGGGGGTGCCCTTTATGGAGAAGTCCATTCACCATTGCAATTCCACAAGGCATGCCGTTAACTTATGCAACGGGCCATCAGAAATTCAGACCTCGGGCTACTGACGGGGTCACAGAATTCTCCCCTCCAGTCAGACAACCTCAAGTCAGAACTGAGTCTTTCACGCTGCACGTCAGTTCGGGTCAGCACGACACAGTTACACTTGGCTACCGATTCACCCAAAGTTAACCCGTCGTGGACCCACTGTCTGAATCTCTCATGATCACAGGCATTTGCGCCAGCAGCTCCTTCCCCTTGGTTGAACTGCGCTGCCCACACTGAGCTGGGGTTGCTCAGGACTGCCCTCCCTCCAGGATGATAAACACCCTTTGTGAGCAGAGCGAGTATATCTAACGCCTCTGAAACGATTCGCACTCTGTTGCCTCAAAAAGCAGAAACTGGTATCGGGAATGAGGCAGTACTCTGCAGACGCTGAGAAGAGGGGGAGCTAGCGGCGTTGGGTCCGGGCAAGGAGACTCCTGCCATGGGGGGCAGACACACGTTTACTGCCTGGTCCTCGTCTCTCAGACACTAATAATTAAGGGAATGTCACCGCGCCAGACTTGGGTCCACTCACCAGCCCCACAGCAGAGCCAATCTAGCCACACTAGGTTGCGGTGAGGGAAGTGCAGGGTTCACTTGCAGGGCACTGAGCAAGGAGAATGGCAACTTATGCTCAAGAGACCCGAACTCCCTGATGGCTTTCAGGGAAGCCTTTTTAAAGGCAACATTTGAAGTGAGAGCTACAGGATGTATGACTCTCCTCTGATTGGTTGGTGGTGAGGTGACGGGGTGATGTTTGGGGAATCTTAATCTTCAACCTTCTGGTTCCAACCAGTCTGGGGTCCCCATGCTTGTGGTCGGCATGTAGTCACCATCCTCCACCTGGGTAGGGGGTCTTAGTTTCTGCAGAACTCAGAGATATCCGTCAGATTGCTATATTCCTTCAGGAGGAACTAGGACTCTGCTGTATCACTGAACCAGTGTTTAAGGCATCAATACTTTTCTTGCCTGATTGCTCCCCCTTTGTTTCTTGTTCCCTCACTTCCCTAATTATTAACTGCTTGAGTCTGCTCTTTGGAACTCAAGGGAGGCTTAGGAGGTTGAAGCCTTTTCTACAAACGAGAAACAGGGGACACAGTGAGGCTTTTGTACTCAGGAGGGCTCCACAGTGTCCTGCTTTGTTTCAGTCCCCCCTTTTCTCTGATACTCCTCAATCCTGAGGGGAACAGGGGGTGGGATAAGAAAGGGAATTAAGTATTGGGTAGAGAAGTAAATCATAAACTCGGTAGGGGAGCTCAGTTTTAGGGGGACTTGGTTTCAGGAATGACAGGACTGCAAGACTCACCCTTGCTCTCCAGATTAAATAACCAGGCGGCAGGAGAAGACGTGTCCAGGAGCTTCTGTGCTCTGGAGCCGGGGGATTACCGCTGTGACTTAGGAGGGAGACTGCGTTTCCGCGCCCAGCTGGTGGAGGGGGCAGCTGGGCTGCTCTCCTTGTTGTATCCTGAGCCCCTGTCTCCCTGCTGCGCACCTGCTCGGGCCTCGCACTGGCCCTCAGGCTGGCCGTGCTCAGTCCTGCACTTTCTGGACGTCAGCATGGACTTCTCTTTCCCAACACTCGGGTTCTCACCACCAACGTCCCCTCCTCAGAGAGACTCCCTGACCCTCGGTCACCTCCCGGTCACCCCTCCTCACCCTGCATTTTCTATGGAGCACGTCTGGCTTCCTAGGTCCACCAGCTCCTGGACTTTGCGTCAGCAGAGCCTGGCCCAGGGGGGCGGCAGGTACGCGTCTGTGTGTGTGTGTGTGGCGGGGGCGGGGGGGTGACCTACCTAATGCAGAGCCCTGAGCAGGGAGGGGCCGGGATAAACTCCCACCTCCCCTCCTCATTCCCTCCGTCCTCCTGCTGGCAGCCCTGATGTCCAAACCCCGCAGAGGCCAGCGGACAGGGAGCCCGGGGATGATGTCCATGGAGGTCGGAGGTCAGCCCCTCAGCCAGCGCAGGGCAGGGGGTGTGGGGAGGTGAGTGGAGGGGAGAATGCAGAGTCCAGGGCAGAGGGCATGGGGTAGCTCCACCCTCCCTCCTCCTGCACCCGGCCTGCTGCACCCCTGCCTGCCCCTCCTAGACCCCAAATGTCTCAGGGCCAGACTCTCTGCCAACCGGCTGCCTGAAACCAGGCTTGACACCGGGACGTCTTGCCGCCCTCACGTCCGCCTGCCTCCTGTCCCTCGCCGGGTCAGGGCACGGCTGCCCTTTGTCTGATGCCCCCACAGACGCCGACCCTGGTCCTCCTGCCCCGGGCACCTGAGCATCCAGGACCTGCCCCAGAAGTTGGGGCCCTCAGAGCCTGAGAAACGCAGTCTCCTTCCCTCCCTCCCCTTTCACTGGAAAACCGGAGCCACCACAAGTTTACTTTTAGAAACTAATATTCATTAAAAATCTAATAGTCTAAATTTATGGTTGCATTGGAGAGCAAATTAAAGGAATAAATAATCCATACGTCTTTAAATGTGTTGTCCTTAAGCCGAATATCTCCAGCGTGATTTCCATGCTTCCTACTGAATTATTTAAAGATTACTCGGGCACTTGGGTCTTGTCTGCAACCTGCAAGTCAGCCCGCCTCCCGAGGCAGAGGCTGTCACGGGCAGCGCTGGGCAGAATGCAGGTGGGAAACGCTTTGCAGCCCCTGGAGAGTGAGTTCCTGGGGCATCAAGGCCCAGAGCCCCTTGAGGGTCCATGTCACCGCTGCCTGGGGCTCCATCAGGTGCCCCTGGGTGTTCTGGGCACTTCACCTGAGACAGAGCCCCTCCCCCAGGCTCCCCGAGGCCCGCTCTCCACCCCTGATGGGACTAATCACAGGCAGGAGAAAACCTGGCCTGGTCACCTGAGCCCATAGCTCCTCCCACCTTCTGGGCCCTGTGCTGACATCACTGTGACCAGCAGAGAGTGGGTTCTGGAGTCACGTCCTGTGGGAATCTGGGGATCCAGCACAGTTTCCCCTGGGTGGAGGATCTGCTCCTGACAGGGGTTGCAGAGCCATGCTGGGGGCCCCTCCTAGGCCTGGGCATGTCCGGCCACCTGGGCATCTCTGCCCACTGGGAGCACAGAGCCTGCTGCCACCTGCTCATCCAGACGCCGCCCCCAGGCCCCGTCCTGAAGGAGGGCGATGCTGAGGGGCTGCTGCGTGGACTCAGCTCCCTGCGCCTCATCGTCTGCCCCCCATGTGTGCACAGAGGGACTGGGGACTCGGGGTTGACTTGGGTCCTGATGGTCAGTCCACACACATCACAGCACCCGATGTGGACCCTGCTCCCCACTTGAGTTTGCTTTCAAAGCAAGACCATCTGCCGGCTGCTCGAGGAGGGGTGACTCACTCAGTGCGTGCTTAGCTGTCAGAGCGGGAAGACCCCGTCCTGCAGGACGATGCCATGTGCTGGGGACAGACTTCTCTGAGCGCCGCCTCCTCCTGGGGCTTCCTGCTGGGGTGTCACTGTCCAGGACTCATCTCCAGAGGCTGGATGCTCAAGACCCCCAGGTCTAGGGCCCTTGTCTCATAGCCCAGGGGCCGGGAGAGGGGAAGGGGGCACTGACCTCCCTGTTTGAGCATCTGCCTGGAGCCTGGAGCTGTTCCAGGCACTGGGATGGAGACCCCTGCCCTCCTGGAGCCCTGTCTGCGTGGAGCAGGGTCTGAGGTCAATCCCAGGCCTGGGCTCTCAGACCCCAGGAATCAGGACCCTCAGATCCGGGAGCAGCTGCAGAGGCAAGGGCATCCTTGGGCCCCACCCCAGACCCTGAGTCAGATTCTGCAGGGAGAAGCCAAAACCCTGACATGCTAAAGCTTCCCAGATGCCATTTCCAACATTTATCATCAGGGAACCTGATGGAGAGAAAGCCTGTCAGGTCCAACTTCTCCCCAAGGACTGAGCTGCCGATCAATCACCCCATCTCTCTTGAACCCTCCCAGTGATGGGGAGCTCACCACCTGTGAAGCAAGCCTTACATGGGATTGTGAGAAACTCCTTCCCTGTGGGCCCAGGACAGCCGTCCTCAGCCCTCACCCAGCCCAGCTCCGCAGATGGCGCTGCCCCATCCTCCACCCGCAGGGCTCCTGCCTGTCCTGAGGCTTGTCCCCCGGCAGAGCCCCTGCACACCCTGGCCCCAGAGCAGGTACGTGTCCCAGGGCTCCGGCTCCAGCTGCCGCCTCTCCCCGCAGACCTCTCCCCACTTCCCTCCCGCGGCCTCGAGGGGCAGAGCCAACCCCCCCATCACCCCTCAGATCAGGCGTCGGGGCCAATTTGACAGCTCAGGTGGGACCGTTAGAGGGGACGACGCCTCTGCCAGATGCTGGGGTCTGCGTGTGCTCCGCATGCTCCGAGCCCCCAGCTGCTGTGCAGACCTATGCTGCAGGGAGGGGTCGAGTCCTCACCTGCAGTCTCGGCTCTGCTGTCCCTCGATGTGCAGCCCACAGGCACTGGGTTCAGAGAGCCGATCACCTGGCGCCTGCAGCCTCAGGCCGGGCTGGAGACAGGAGGCCTGCTCTGCGCTCCGGAGGTCTCTGAGCCTCCCTCCACAGAGGAGCTCCACTGTTCCCACCTGGGGCTCAGCCCCTCCTTCTGTAGCTCAGACCTGCAGTTACAGCCACAGAGCAGGAAACACACCACCCTGCATCCCTGGGCTCAGCTCAGGTGACACACAGAGCAGGGTTTGAAGGGCCCCTGGGAGGCTCAGACCCACCCTCGGGGCTGCCTTTCCTGCAAAGCCTCTCACCTGGTGACTCGTGCAGGTGTGAACATGGACGAAACCTGCTTCCTGCCCCACAGCCGGCCCTGAGTGCACCAGGCGGAACGGAGGACAGGGCGCTGCGGGGACCCGGGGGTCCTCTGACTGCTGTGCTGGAGCAGGTCCAAACTCCGTTCTTTGGAGACACGTCAGCTCCGTCCGTCAGGCAGAGCAAAGGTCTGAGGGTGGGTGCAGGGGCCCCCTCAACCTGTCCGCTGGCCCCGTGGCCCAGAGCTGCAGCAGCCCTCAAGTCCTGGGGCTCAGACCCCTGGGCAGCTCTTCTGCGTTCTCCCCTGGGGGTTCCTCCCCTCAGGACCAGGGCGGGGTGTGTCTGAACTTGGCCAGGCCTCTCACTGTGACCACTGACCCCAAGTTACTCCTCTGCGATTTGGGTTTAGTGTCTGGAGTTCATCTGGCCATGGGCACTGAAGTTCCTTCATGGAGAAAAGGGATCCATTCTCCAGGTTCTAGGAAAAGGAGCTGTGTCTTCTCCCACAGACTCCATCATGTGAAAAGAAGTGAAAATGGAGCTGGTATTGCTGAGAGAACTCTCTAAAATATAGCCGAGAGGCCATTGAGGAAGTGTGATTTACGGACATCTCAGCCTGGGTGGAACCTGCTGTTTTGACCACTGTGGTCTTAATGCAGGCATCCGGAACCTCTGCCCAGTGTTCCAGAAACTCAAGATACTTATCAGGCCCTTACCCTAAAATAACTCGATGTTTACCTACTTACCAGACACTTTCCCTAAAGTAACTTGTCACAGCACATTCTTTAAGGACAAATTTTTCCTTTATTGCATTAGAATCAATCATAATTCTTTATTTGTTCTCCTCCCAAATTTTTGCTTCACCACATTTACGTGTACTGACAAATTAAAATATTTCAGTAGCTTTATGTTTCCGTTGAACAGCCATGCAATGTTTTATTGGCAGCATCTGTGTATTTTAAAATATTCTGCCTCAGCAATGCCAATGTTTCATGTAAATGAAGATGAAATGTGAGATTAAAACACTGGTAACATTTTTAAAAATTATAATTCTTGAACAACATTGTGGCTTTTGCCTTTATATGCCCCTGACTCTTTCTTTTCTCTGGAACACTCTTGGTTTATCCAAATTTGTGTCTCCTGAATTACAAATCTTATTATTCTTTGCAGCCTTGATACCGTTTATTGTTCAACATTACATGGTGTCAAAAGTGGGATCCAAAGTGACTCACCTCTACTTCCAACAGTGCCATGGACAGGAGTAAGCTACCTACAAGAGTCCCTTGTACTCAGTCATCTCCTTGGCAGCCCTAGGTCATGGATGTAAGTCCTCTTGGTTCCAAAACTCCCATTTTGGTCAAGATTTTGAGTTGTTTGGGTTTCCTCTGGTGTTGGCTTTATCTGGGAAGGGAATCCTTCATCTTGTGAGTACTCTGTTATGGGGAGTTCAATTTCTAAGGGCACTGCTGATGGGCGGCTGCTATCCAGAATTCCAACTCATTTCAAAACTTCCTCTTGTAAATTTCTCGGATGTTGGACTAAAATTACCCGCCATGACTTGAAACTCTCTTGGTCCACTTGGGGCTCATTTGAGATTTCTAAATGAGTCTATTTTCATGCTCAATTGGGAAAAAATCTATAGGATAAGACAAGTATGGGAAGCATATTGCAACTGATATCTGACGCCCCCAAATGAATCCACTATTTCTTCCCTCAAAGAAACTAACTCAGAATTATCGCAAAGGATTTCCCAGTTGGAAACATCCTCTGAGGTTTCTGAGAGCGTTCTCTCTGGCTCCCTCTGCTTCTTCCTGTCCGTCTGTATGTCCTCACAAGGCTCTCCTCCTTGTTATTCATCTCTCTCTGACCTTCATTTTGCAGAAGGCTGGCTTACTGCCCACTGCCCTGTAATGACAGCCCCGTTTAAAATCAGGTATAATGTAGTTGAATGGGTGGATCAACCTATGATGTCATTTAAGTTAATGAAAAATAACTGTATTTTCCTAAACAAAAAGATTTGAGGGAGAAGAGCAGCGCTGTTTCACAATTTTGCAAAAACTTTTTAATGTCTGACTTCATAGAAGTCTGCTGAGTTCTCGTATCTGCTCCTTCAGTCAAGCTACTGTGATTTGTTTTTTTTTAATTTATTTATTTTACTTATTTTATTTTTAAATTTATTTATTTATTTTAATTAATTAATTTTTATTTATTTATTTTACTTATTTTATTTTTGGCTGCATTGCTGTGTGCCGGCTTTCTCTAGTTGCTGTGAGCGGGGGCTATTCTTCGTCGCGGTGCGCGGACTTCTCATTGCGGTGGCTTCTCTTGTTGCGGAGCATGGGCTCTAGGCACGCGGGCTTCAGTAGTTGCAGCACGCGGGCTTGGTAGTTGTGGCACATGGGCTTAGTTGCTCCGCAGCATATGAGATCTTCCCAGACCAGGGCTCGAACCCGTGTCCCCTGCATTGGCAGGCGGATTCTTAACCACTGAGCCACGAGGGAAGCCCCTGATCTGTTGTTTTGGTTGAAAATCTAGCATTACACAGTTGTGTAGTTGGAAAGAGGAAGGAGTGTATTAATTGCCTTATTAGATAATTATGGGTATTTTTCTTTGACTTCATACTGGAACTCACCAAATGGTGGTTTCTTAGAGGTTTGCCGAGTGTGGAATATGAAACCTTATCCAGTGAAGTTTTCGTGCTCTGTTAGGATGGATAAAATCACTCGTCTAATTGGTACTTGGAATGGATACTGTACCCACACATGATTTTTTGAAATCTAACATTGATCACTCAGAAAATACTGGTTCACTGAGTGATGCAAATTCTCCAAATGTTGGCATATTTCATTTTTCAACATCGAAAAGTCACATGTGTTAACATCTTACAAATCTTTGTAAAACTGGACATGCATCTCTAGAGGTAGTTAAAACCCACTCATTTTCTTTTTCATCGATCTCCAAACCTCCCCTATTTATCTCAAAATGCTTCTAACCTCTTTGGGAACTCTTATCTAGACCACCTCCAACTCCCAGGACTGAGGAAAGAAAGAGAGAGGGAATGAGGCCTCTTAATATACAAACTGCTAAAAGGACTCTCTTGCCCAAACAGCTTCCTTAAAATTGCTTGTCAAGAGCAAATAAATATCTTAAAAGTCTTCTCCACAAATAACGAAAGACTTTAGCCATCTAAATGGATAGACTTATTTATTCCAACTGTTATTTATAAACTAGTGGGTTTTGTATTGTACCTGTTCATGAATAATGTTTTAAAATGAAAACTATGGGATCTCTCTGTGTATCTGTATGTGTGTATATCTATGTATGTATGTTATAGAAATGGTATTTTCTTACCTCCAAATGGTATTGCCAAAATTAATTTGTAGAAGAGCTCTATTTAATTGAGTTTAACAAACAAGCGCTTGCATAAACTTCTCAGAAATACAGTAGAAACCAACCCAAATTAGTTTCAGATTTACGTGATCTGGGAAAATATTCAGTATTATAGCTAGTTTAAGCCTGTTGGTTTAATTAATATAGACATGTCTTCAGAGTTAACAACACTAAGAAAACTACTTTTATTGCACTTAGGTTAACTAAAAGTCAAATAAGTTCATATTATCTCTGTTACAAAATTTGTCAGCAAGAACAATAACTTGGTACGGTGTTTTCATAGGTAAACTAAATAAATGTAAATGGAATCATAGTTTTAGGTGAACTCTTTAAGAATAATTATGTTTTATGATATGTCAACTTAAAAAATAGCTTCCCAAAATTCTTTGGTAACTTATACCCTTAGAATGTTGCTAAATTAAGTTAAATGAGTTAAGCTAAATTCATTAAGTATGTAGTTCATTCCCAAATAAGATACTGAAACATTAATTACTGAACATAGGCTTCCTTTTGCAGAGAAACTAAAGATATTTGGGACAATTAGTAAACATGTTTGGTGCCACACAGAAATGTTCTATGAGGAGGTATGTTTCTAGAAATTATAAAAAGTATAAGTTTGCCAATCTATAGAATGCTAATGTAAAAGAAAGTTCATAATTGCCTCCTTTTTAGTTTTCCCCAGAAAGGTTTCTAAGGGTTTGAAATTTTTAATGTATGTGATTAAAGCGAGAGAGGGAGGTAAAAGAAGATTTATGAAAAAGAAATCTTTGGAAAAGGATTTTATATGTGGTCAGGAATGGATAAGACTGGAATGAATTTAATTAAGTAAATGAGTTTTTATATCAAAAGTAAGCTAATCCAAGTTAAAATTTGTTTTTCTCTCTGTTAAAAGAACGGTTTTTTAGGTTATTGGTCTAGTCTTAGTGAGAAATTGTAAGCAAAGATTTTATTTACCTTTAATATAATCTGTATAGAAAAACAAGGATGCTATAATTTGTAGGTAAGACTTTTTACAACTATTCAACTTTCTGTATTTGCCTGTGAAGTCTTTGTCACTTTGATTACATGAATAAATAAATAATGTTTCACAGTGACCTATGATCCTATTTCACCAAGTGTTTTTAAAGCTTTTGATATTTTTTAATAAGCTTCCCACAAATCACATTCTAAATGAAGTCTTATTGACCAGGAAATAACTTTGAGGCTTTCCAGAAGGTCCCCTGGAATACCTCAAAAGATTTATTTTCTCTCTCTATAAAAGAGAGACATTAAACTAATTACCTTATTTGGTAGGCTAAATTACACGGAAGCATTGTCAAATAAAGGCTGATAAATCTTCCTGGGTTGTATTGTATGGGTAAATGTTACTAACATAAATGTGCTAGAGATTATATGAAATTTCTAAAATTTGGATATGTCCTAGTATAATGTTATCAGTCATAATTCTACTTATTATCTTAAAATTACGTGTGTCACAGAGATAATCAATTTTCATTGTCAATTCCATTCTAATGAATCAGTTCTTTAACATAAAAACAAATCTTGAACGACATATATGAATTAACTCATTGGAATACTGATAAAATGAGGAAAGCAATGCAATTGGAAGTTATCCCCAAAGATGGCCTCCCGAGTTTATCAGAGACATCAAATCTGTCCTAAATAGGACCCAGAAAAACCTGTTTATACATCTATGGGACATTTTCCTCTCCTCTCAGGAGATACAGCGAATAGACTTCATCCAATTGCCTCCCTCTCGAGGGTATAATTAGGTTCTGGGAATGATCTGCATGCTTTTCTCACTGGGTAGAAGCATTTCCTTGTCCCAGAGTCACAGTAGTTAGCGAAGCGCTATTAGAAAAAATTATCCCAACTTGAAATCTCTCTGAACTACATGGTGACAGAGGCTTCCACTTTGTAGGACAAATTTTAGAGTCTGTCTGTAATATTTGGCCACTTATGCAACCTTTTCACTGCACCTACCAGCCTCAGTCCTCTGAACTCGTAGTATATGCACGAATGGAATAATTTAAACTATTAGTTTTAAAATTAGTTGAACCTTTTACGCTGCCTTGGCCTGAAGCACTGCCTTTGGTTTTGCTTAATCTCAGAATCACTCCCTCAGGAAAAATACACTGTCACCATTTTAAATTGTTACTGGCAGTCACATGCAGCTAGGTGAAAGAATATATGAGTCTGCTATGACGAAAGGAGATCTCCTCACCTTCTTCCAAGAATTAACTAAAGCCCTTAAAATTAATACAAAGGTTGTAGAGCAAACTTTTCACAGCATGCTCCTGGGAGACGAAGACCTACAACATCATGACCTGGCAAGTATGTCTACTGGGACCAGCATCTTCACAAAGTCACCCTTCAACCTCGTTGGAAGGGACTTTACCAGGTACTGTTAACTTGTGCCACTAAATTTAAAGGCATTGACTCATGGATTCATGTTTCTCATTCAAAGAAGACAACACCTCCTGCCTGGACTTCACAACCATCTAGAGCCCTGAAACTCAAATTAACCAGACAAAAGCCAGGATGACGAAGCAAACACATCTGCTGTGGATAGCTTTCCCATGATTTGGGACCAGGTCTGTATAATCTTCCTTTTTATTTGCCTTTTCCCAGATATCAATGCTTTTGGTTAGAACATTTGTCTCCTATGGGCACAATCACAGGCTCATTTTGCAAACGAATCCCATTGTTGGATTTGTGGACAACTGCCCTTGTCCAGCACTTCTGAGTTACCTTGGTGAATATCTCCATTATAAGGGTTTGACTGGTTGGCTTTAAGAAAAAGTTCACTTTAGAAGAAAGAAATGCTTGTATTACTTTAGAAATCATGGACATCATTCATTGGAACCCACATGAACGGCCCATCGACCAATCCTTAAATAACTCTGTGCATCGGTATTTGTTTTCTCTTAGTGCTACCACGACCCAATCTCAGGAGAGAATTAGGATGTCAGAGCTGAAGAATGGCACCTCTTGTCTTTTAGGGTGTTCCCCAGTTACAGGACAGATTTATATGGTTAACACTGTGTTAAGGACATCTAAGTACCATTATGCTGGGAACGGTTAACCTTACAAAGATGAACTTACCTAATAACACCTGACATCTTGGATGGGCACCACATGATTCTTGTGCCGCAGCTGCCACTTTGAAAGCTACTGGTTGGTTAGCTGAAACTAACAAAACATTGTAAAGCAATTATACTACAATAAAGATGTTAAAAAAAAAAAAAAAAAAGAAAGAGCTAGTGGTTGAGGACTTCCCTGGTGGTCCTGTGGTTAAGAATCCGCCTTCCAATGCAGGCGATGCGGATTCGAGCCCTGGTCGGGGAACTAAGATCCCACACGCACGAGGCAACTAAGCCCACGTGCCGCAACTACTGAGCCTGCATGCTCTAGAGCCCACACGCCACAACTAGAGAGCCCGTGCACCGCAACTACTGAACCTACACTCTGCAACTACTGAGCCTGCATGCTCTGGAGCCCACATGCCACAACTAGAGAGAAGCCGCATGCCACAACTAGAGAGAAGCCGCATGCCACAACTAGAGAGAAGCCGCATGCCACAACTAGAGAGAAGCCGATGCACCACAACTAGAGAGAAACCCACGTGCTAAAATGAAGATCCCATGTGCCCCAGCTAAGACCGGAGACAACCAAATAAATAAATATTTTTTAAAAAGCTAGTGGTTGGGGCTTCCCTGGTGGCGCAGTGGTTTAGAGTCCGCCTGCCGATGCAGGGGACACGGGTTCGTGCCCCGGTCCGGGAGGATCCCACATGCCGCGGAGCAGCTGGACCCGTGAGCCATGGCCGCTGAGCCTGCGTGCCTGGAGCCTATGCTCCGCAACGGGAGAGGTCACAGCAGTGAGAGGCCTGCGTACCACAAAAAAACCAAAACAGACAAACAAAAAAAGCTACTGGTTGGTTTGGAACTGATTGGAATACATGGCACAGTATTTACTGGGTAATCCCAAATGGAACCCAATGGCTTTGTGAAACTAACTTCTGGCCTTGGGTCCCTCCCAGATGGATAGGATGTTGTACCTTAGGATTTCCCTGGACTCAAGGGCATATTCACACAACTCTCAACACAGCCCCTGAAAATTATCCCTGATGAAAAGCAAGATGGGCTAGGTTAGTCATTTGGCATCTAGTTTTGTTCCCTCACTGGGACTTGAAGATGTCATTGCTCATATAGAAGCTTTAACCAAATTTCCCCAACAAGCTGTAAATCTTTACAATTCTGAAATATCTTTAATAAGAAAGGCAGTCTTACAAAACTGGCTGGATCTTGACACTATAACAGCCTCTTACATTGGTACCTGTGCTATAATGCAAGCAGAATGTTGTCTGAACACCAGGTGAATCTTCTAATGTCACCAACTTAATGAGTCATATGAAAATACAAGTAAATGCCATGAACGACCCAATGCCCAGTTTTGTAGAAACACGAAAAGGTTGGTTAGGCTCAGGTGAAAGCAGGCTAAGATGCTTGCTTATGACATCACTATTGATTGCTGCAATATTAATAAGTGTGTGTGTTCTATGAGTCGTTGATATTCGGTATCTCTCACCGTTGTGCTATGACACCCTCCACAGGGATAATGACGGCTTGATGTTTGGAGATGATTAACCACCCCCGTAAGATTTCTCCTAACGAAGACCCATGAACTTCTATTTTGAACGCCAGTTACAACTCACTTCCGAGATGGATCCTTGTTGCCCAAATGTGGCCATAAACTCTCTAAAACGGTACCTCTCACGTAACCACCTCTTTCCCTCCTCTGTGGGACAAGACTTTCTGGGAATGAGACTTCCCAGTGCTGAGGAAGTCAACGCTGATGCCAGATAACCAAATGGTTGCTCGTCGACGCTTTTTCCAAAGAGGATCTCTACCCAAAGGGGGAAATGTGAAAGGAAAATCAAAACGGAGTCAGTATTGCTAAGAGGGCTCTCTAACATGGAGCTGGGAGACCACTGAGGAAGGATGACTTATGCATGTCTTAGCCTGGGTGGAATCTGACTTTTGGACCAGTTACTGTCTTAATGCAGCATCCATAATACCTGCCTGATGTTCCAGAAACTCAAGATATTTATCAGACACTTTACCCTAGAATAACTCATGACAGCCCACCCCTCAGGGAGCACACATTCCCTTTCTTGAGTCACGGTGCATCACGAGTCTTGAACAACCTTGTGGCATTTGCTTTTAGGAGCTCTTTTTTTGCTTGTTTGTTTTTTTCCGGTACGCGGGCCTCTCACCGTCGCGGCCCCTCCCGCTGCGGAGCACAGGCTCCGGACGCGCAGGCTCAGCGGCCATGGCTCACGGGCCCAGCCGCTTCGCGGCACGTGGGATCTTCCCGGACCAGGGGCACGAACCCGCGTCCCCCGCGTCGGCAGGCGGACTCTCAACCACTGCGCCACCAGGGAAGCCCCCTGCTTTTATGAGCTCTTGGCTCTTGACTCTTTCTCTTTCCTGTTAACACTCTCTGGTTTCACCTGAATCTGTATCTCCTGAATTGCCCTTCTTAAGACCCCAAATAAAGCTCTTTGTTCTTTGCTGCCTCGATACTGATTACTGTTTGACAACCATCAGAGAAGGCAGCCCTGCCCTTAATCAATAAACCTAACTGAGAACAGAAGAGTCAGCGTCAGACAGGAGAGCTCCTGTGAGGCAGGGCTAGCTTGTTAAGCGCGCTGATGTAGGGAGGACAAATATTTTCCCTCTACCCTCCTGTGTTCTCCGTGGCTGAGACTCTATAATGAAAGACAGATTAACAAGGGAAAATCAAATAGAAGTTTATTAACATGTGTACCTCAAGTACACATGGTAGATACCCAGGAAAATGAGTGACTCCCCCCAGCTGACTTCGAATCCAGACTAAAAGCCATCTGAGTAGGGAAAGGGGAGGGGGATGTAGACCTCTTAGGGGAGAGTGAAGGAGTCTTAGGAAAGATGACAGGGCCCTTGGAAGAATAACTGGGAGGATAGTTTGTGACAGGCTTTGTCAGAATGTGGTGTCTCCTCTCCTGTGACAAGAGCCAACCATCCCTGTTGGTGAGCCTTCCAGGAGGGGACCTGTGACAGCTGAGGTCCTGGGAGGATCTGACTTTAGGCAGACAAGGGAGTTTGGAGAAAGCCTCTCCTGCATTTGCTGTTCCTCCAGTGCCGACAGCTCCTTAATCAATGTACCAAGGGGCATACTCGGGGTGACGTGTGCTGCTGTCTTCCACCGACGCGATTTTGTCTGAAATGGGTTCACAGCTGCAGGAAAGGGTCCTGGACTGACCCAGGAGACCTGCCTTTGAGTCTGTCTCCAAAATCTGGGTCTGGGGAGAACACGGGTCCAACGGCTCAGTGACCCGATGTGGATTGTCTTTGGCCTTTTCACCCGGTGAGTGGACGCCTGTCTGGGACAGTCACAGGGAGCAGATGACACCTGCCGACCGGGCTGCTAAGCACATGCTCAGTCCTCGTGGGAGAACCGGGCTCGGGTGGAAGAGCCTTTCCAGCAACTTGGGTTGGATGGGCGTCCTGCAGGGATTCTCGCTCAGGATTCAGGGCCTCGACGCCCCTGGGTCTGGGACCAACCGTGTGCCCCGCCGTCAGCCTGGGGAGCTGGCTTCCCGCTCTGCGCTGCCCTTTCCCTCACCAGCCCCAGGAAGGGCGCTCCCTCCTCCCCCCACCACTCTTCCATCATTTGCCCACATGGATTTGTGTGCCAGGTTTCTGGGGTGACCTTCTCTGTGTCCTCCGAGTTTACAGGAGCTCGACTGAAGCTCGAGGTCTCCCACCAGCACGTCTGTGTTTGGTAGTCCCAGCGTGGGCGCGCTGTCGGGCCTGGTGATTTACAACAGAGGGAGCACAGGTGCCTCCACCAGGGATCCTGTCCTGCTCTGACTCTGAAGCCTTCTTGCAGGAAGGACACCGAACTCCCTAACGAGAGCTGTGACTGTGACAAGGCTATTAGCGCTCCGGCTAATGTGACAATGTGAGGAAAATTTCTGTGTTTTTACTGTCCCACCACCTAGATGCTCCCATCACAAGATGCTGGTGTCACCAGCGCACAGGCGTGAAAACAGTGACACACGTGCGACACAACTTTGCAAAATTCTCTGGAAATTGTCTGAGACTGGGTAATAATTGCAACATCCCTTTTAGCCAAAGACAAAAATAAAACAATTTAGGAATGAGCTTGGCCCCCTTTTTTCAAGGAAAACAACCCATGGGGTGCGGGGCAAGTGCCTCACAAGCAGGGCAGCACCCTTCCCAAGGGATTTGAGGCAAGATTGAGTTTTTTAGTTTTATAACTTTATAGTTTTCTTTTCCAAGATCACTTCTAGGGTGTCGGTCTGTGTTCCTTTGCTAAGCAAAGGCAGCATCCATGCTCAGGTAAGGGGGTCATTAACTTGGGGGATTCTAGTTCATGGTGGTGGTTTGGGGCTAACTCACCCTTTCCCACCCTTCAGGACACTTGCGATGCCTTCAATGTTCCCTCCTGGACAGCTGGACCCACCCTTCCCACCACGTTATTTCTATTCACCAACCAAGCTCCACTCCAACACCTTGCACACGCACCTGTCCTCAGGTGGAGCGGCCTTCCAGTCTGTGCAGACTGAAGATCAGCTGTTTCTTCCAGAAACACAACCATCTGTATAGTTTCCTATTGCTGACCTAACAAATTACCACAAACTTAATGGGTTAGACAACACAAATTTGTCATCTCACTGTTCTGCAGATCAGAAGACTGACGTGGGTCTCACTGGGCTAAAATCAGGGTGTCTTCAGGCTGTTTCTTCCTGGAGGCTCTAGGGGAGGACCTGCTTTCTTGCTCATCTGGGTTGTTGGTAGAAGTCAGTTCCTTGTGGTTGTAGGACTGAGATCCCTGTTTCCTTCTGACTGTCGCATGAGGGTCTTTCCACCTGCTAGGGGCCATGTATGTGCCTTGGTTCACAGTGCCTCGCTCCATCTTCAGAGCCAGCAGTAGCAGTTGAGTCCCTCTCATGCTTTGAATCTATCCTTTTTCTTCTATCTTGTCTCTCTCGTTGACTAAAAAAAATGCACAACTGAAAAGTTGAGGGTTATGTTTTATTTGGTGGACATTCTTAGGACTTCAAGTCCAGGAGGCAGCATCTCAAGTAACCCTGAGAGAACTGCTCCTGATTTGGGACGCAGGCGGCAGGAAGCAGCAGTGAGCAGTAGCTGGAAGCAAGATCTTAGCTCCTGGACCGGGAGCCCTAACCACTGGACCACAGGGGCCAGCAGCTAGGGCCTGGGTCCCGAGTTCTCGATGTCTTGTCAAGAATGAATTCAGGCAAGGATGCAGAAGGTAAAGAGAAAAGTGAAAAGTTTATCAGAAAAGCAGAGTACATGTGGCAAGACGCACGCGCGAACTCAGAGAGAGAGAGTCATGAAGAGTTGTTGCGCCTTTGGGAAATTTAAATCCCTTTTAAGGGGGCAGCCTTCCGGGTCTTTGTCTCCTTCTTGGCCAATCGTACTGATTTGGCCTCTAATTTGTCTCTGGACCCTCCCCTGGGTGTGCACACACCCCTCAGTCGAGATGGATTTCATCGCAAAGGCGTCTGGGAGGAAGAAAGCAAGACTTACTATGGTCTGGCATCCCCTGGCTTACTGACCCCTTGAAGGCTTTTGCGCATGTGCAATGTCTCCCTTGCCCCAGGGATGGGAAATGTATGACCTGTTGATCTTTTAACAGGGTTTAGTGCCAATCTGTCCCTGCCATAAAAGTGTCCAATGTCCAGTTATCCACCCTATTCCTGTTGCTGTTTCTTATATCGAAGTGCAGATCTCAAAATACAGACAGGGGCTTCCCTGGTGGCGCAGCGGTTGGGAGTCCGCCTGCCGATGCAGGGGACGCGGGTTCGTGCCCCGGTCTGGGAAGATCCCACATGCTGCGGAGCGGCTGGGCCCGTGAGTCATGGCTGCTGAGCCTGTGCGTCCGGAGCCTGTGCTCCGCAACGGGAGAGGCCACAGCAGTGAGAGGCCCGCGTACCGAAAAAACAATATATAGACAGGAGTCCGGTCATAAATATGTAGTTCTGGAGCCCGTTTATTTCTTGCTTCAGGAGATGTAAACAGGGGGCTGGTAAGGAATGTCCAGCCTGGAGCCCATCTATCTCCTGCCTCACTCCTCGGAGGTGACGGGGAGCCAGGATATATAGAAGTTTTTGCAACAAAGGGCAGGTAGTCTGAACTTGAAAAGATTATTGTTATTAAAGAAAACCAGATATTTCAAGTTAAGAAATTTAGTGCTTTTCTATGTATCGGAAGATGCAAGAGTCTGGGCTCACTGAAATCATTCCTTCGATATGCACCTCAGCTATGGGGTTGGGGGCAGTATCCTGTATTTTCACATCCTGCGTTCCCTTAAGGTACGCCCTTAGGGGTGGCTGCAATCTGATGGCTGCTAGATGGCAGGTATTCTTTTTTCCTTCCTGAGTTCCCTCAGGGCTCACTGTCGGGGGTCAGGGGGCTGCAATTGCTGATGGCTGAGACATCCTTGTTTACTGATATGGCTACAGCAGTATTTTATTCCTCACTCTGACAGGATGGGAAGGATTACCCTATTTTAAGGACTCATGTAATTAGATTGGGCCTACCTGGGTAATCCAGGATGCCATCCCCTCACCTAATTGCACCCTCAAGCCCCCCTCTCCCATGTAAGGTAACACAGTCACAGGTCCTGGGGATCAGGGTGTGGACACCTTTGGAGCCACTATTCTCCCAGCCACGCCATCATGGACTTGAATCAAGGTTCTCCCCCTCCGTTTCCCTGATGGGATGCTGTGCTGTGATTTGATGAACTGCTTGTCTGTCCCCATCCTCTGACTTGAGGGTCAAACCTCCTCAAGGTCAAGAAGGGTCTCAGATTTCCAAAGGTCCGTTCAGTGAATATGAATTGATGCAAAGGTGAATCCTCAGGACACCCACGGGCAGGAGGTGACAGGAAACTACGGACCAGGAGGGCCTGGGGCGCTGGTGAGACTGTGCCCCACGAGGGTGTGTCCTCCGCTCAGCACCAGCCACGGCTGCCACATGGCACCGATCTCAGAGCTGCCTGAGCCCTGACTGCTCAAAAATGTCAGGAAATCAGAATTTTAGGCAAAACATCTCAATCTTTAAGCCCTGGCCACTAATTGACATTGTTTCAGCACTGACCAGATTGAGCACCTGGAGGTCGCCCAGCCTGTGTTCCTGCAGTTTACAATCTCCTCCCTGGGGAAGTTTTTATGTGACAAACCCGCCCAGCGCCTCCCTCCCGGGCCTTCAGAGGGACATCTCTAAGATCAGATCCGGTGTCTCCCACTCACATCACACCCCTCAGAGGCTCTCTCCACCCCCTCTTAGCCTCACCTGCTGCCCCAGCCCCGCCTCCGATGTCCCACCGCCCCAGAACAGTCCTCAGCCCCTACTGTGTTCACGCCTTCAGCCCCAGTGTTTCCCAGCAGTGGAATGTCCCCTCCCCCGTCCCTGTTTCCTGCGGTGTGCACTTGGAGAGAAAAGGTTCACGTTCCCAGGGAAATGCCTTGGACAATTCCCAGGTGTGAAAACCTGTCTGCTGGTTAGATGCACACAGTCTGCTACCTCATAAAGCATTGCAACGAAGTTAACTAAACGCTGCGATGCAGTCACCATCCCGTGGAGACCAAGCAGGGGAACTTAATTCTTAAGAGGAACCTTGATAACGTCACGTGTGGCTGGAAGCGAGGCCACTGGTGAAACAACTGCTGGGAGTGTCTGGACACTTTACACAGAAATTAACAGTGCTCCTTGGAAGCTGCTTGAATAATCCATTGCTGGTAGATGACAAAACGAGGAATGCTCTACGGCAGCGGCCCCCAACCTTTTTGGCACCAGGGACCGGTTTCGTGGAAGACAATTTTTGCGCGGACCGGAAGCGGGGGGGGGGTGGTGGATGGTTCAGGCGGTAATGCGAGCGACGGGGAGCCATGGGCAGCGGCAGGTGAAGCTGTGCTCGCTCGCCACTCACCTCCTGCTGTGCGGCCCGGCTCCTAACGGGCCACGGACCGGTACCAGGGTTTGGGGACCCCTGCTCTGAAGGTCTAAGGCAGACTTGCAAAGCCCCACTGGGGACCTGGAGTTTGGGGCTGCTGAGATTCTAGAACTATTCACAGCCCTTTTTCCTGGAGCTGCTGAGGAAGCATCCAGACAGTGTGACCAGCAACATTCTACCGACGTCCCCAGTCCTGGAACGTTTCTCTTTCGTATAATCCACATCTCTAGAGCAAAGCTGCCTTTGTGCTCAGGGCAAAGGTTTGGGCACCGTCCATGATTTCCCCCTTTGCCTCACATCCCACATCTAGCATCTCATAAGTCCTAGAGGCTCGACCTCAAGCATATGTCTTAGCTGATGTGCCCCCAGCTCCGTATGTGACCTGGCCCCATCCCCCTCGTCGCCCATGAGACTGCTCCGCTCTCCCTGCGCTGCACCCACTCCTGCCCAGCTCCTTTCGTTTTGCCGTTCCTTCTTCCATTATTTTCCCCAAGGCTTCAGCTTAACCGTCAACCCTCAGAGGCTTTCCCTGACCGCTGTTCTAAATTACAATTAGCGTGCATACACACACTCACACATATAAACACACACACCTGCTATGTACTATGCCTACACACTTATGCATATATGCACACCTTCACACATACAGATACATACGCACCCCTACACACTCACGCAAACATACCCACTCACAACCACACATACACCTACCCATTCACAAATCCACACGAACTCTACATGTTTGCACATACACACTCCTACACGTTACACACACACGTGCGCACGCACACGCACGCACGCACACACACACGCACACACAGTCTATCACGTCGCCCTGCATCATCGTCTCATCGTCCTCAGAATGCACATCACCAGCTGGTGTCACCATGTCCGTGGCTCAGTTACTTGATCACCATTGGCCTCATCCACTAGGACATCATCTCCAGGAGGACAGGAGCCTTGTCTGACCTGTTCAGTGTCTCCTCCACAATTTCTAGAACTTTCCCTACCATGTGGCAGGTACTCAATGAACATGGGTTGGATGATGAATAAGGCTTCGTCTTCAACAAGGTCCTGAGGCTGTAGCAGAGCCCACATCCCTAGGCAGGGGCTGCTTCACACCCGCTGAACACCACGCTGTCCCCTCGCCTCCAGTTCTGCACGTTCCACACTGATGACAGTGCCCTTGTGATGTGGCGGCACAGACCTGTCCTATCTCTGCCATGAAATCGAGTCAGCTTGGACTCAGCTTCCTCACATAGGTGGGGGATGGAGTCATACTTGTCTCGTCTGCGAGGGTGAGGACCTGGTACTCCTGCCACCCAGCCGGCTCTCACCAGTGATGGGTATTCCCACACATCCACCTCCAGACTGCTCCCAGGGTCTGCAGGGTGGCTTTCATGTGACTGCTCCAGGCACGGACTGCGCACCCTCCCCGTGACCAATGGAAGCCACTTGTGTTAATTTACAAACCTGGTCACTGACCAGCCAGTGGTAGGCGTGGAGTGGTTCTGTGTAAATCCCAATGTGATTCTGAACGTTTGTTTTATTTCATCTCTCCTAAATTTATCAGTACCGTGTATGTCTTTGAACATGCGAGTCCTCTCTTAGGTTTACACGGTGCCAACAGATGTTTTAATACTTACTTGTGGAGCGTTTAACTTAACCAGATATTTGTGTACCCCTCCCTCCAGTCTTACTGACCTAGTTGCAAGTGTAATGGTGATTCAGAGCACGCTCTCTGAGGCTCAGGTCCCTTGTTTATAAACGGTGAATGCTCCATTCAGAAGTGAGGACACAGTAAAAACTCTCTAAACCATGTTTTTTAGCTTGGAAAAACCATTTGTGATCCCAGAGGTGAGATTAAAGCTACGGTGAGATTCTAATTCTATGACATGAGGAGGAAACATTGAAGCAAAAATAAAATATAAATAAAACTTTAAATAAGATTAAGCACATTAGAACTAATAAAATAGATGTACCAGAGGCAAATAATGAATAAATCCTAATCCCTACAGGAGGAGATGTTCTAGGAAATGTGGGTTTCGGCTCCGAGCCCTGGAATGCAAGATAATAAGACAGCAGGTAAGGCTGTGCAATAGATTAGCTAAATGTGGTCGTGAGAGAAGCTCTGCCTGCGGCCCAACACGCGTAGAGTCTATTATAAAAGCTACTTTGGGACCTCCCTGGTGGTCCAGTGCTTAAGACTCCGCGCTCCGAATGCAGGGGGCCTGGGTTCGATCCCTGGCTGGGGAACTAAGATCCTGAATGTGCCTGGTGTGGCCTAAAAACAACGCTGCTTTTCCTGATGCACACAAAGGTTTGCAGCCGTCACAGACAAACCCCACAGCTCAGTGACCAAAAAGAACAATCCGTTTGTCACCCATGCCTGGTGACAATCATGGACTGACAGGGGTGCTCTGCTCACCACAGCTGCCCCAGGACCCAGGCTGCTGCTGTCAGTCACCATGTCAGAGTGGGGAGGAGCTCCACAAGGACGTCAGATGCCCTGGGATAGAAGTGAGCATGACCTCCATCCAGCAATCCCATTACTCCAGGTGGGTGAGACGAGCTCTCTAATGGGGCTCCACCCTGTGCTGTGGAGGCTCAAAGGAAGGAGCATCACGGGCAGACTGGGGTCCGGGAGGGCTTCCCAGGGGGCTCAGGAGAGGCAGCCTCGCCCATGAAGAGGAGGGCGTGAAAGGCTGAGCCTCAGACGTTTCTGGAGGCGGGTGGGGGTCTGAGCGCCGTGTGGGTCTCAGCCTTTGCCTCTGGCGGTTCCTGTTCTTTAACTGCGGTTGTGGATTCTCCCCAGCAGCGCCGAGAGCAGACCGCAGAGCAGCCCGTCTGGGCGCTGTCTCCACCTAAGGACAGGCCGCCACCACGGGAGTGTGCGCACCTCATCTGGACACACGGGCTGTTGTAGCCCCGTCTTAGACCTTACTTCTGGGAGCCGTTCCCTCCAGAATCTCTCATCTTTCCCAGCGATGGCTAAGCCGTGGGCAGATGGCGTAACCCTTCCTGCTGTGCAGTGTTCCCTGGTCTCTTCTCTTCAAAGTGTGACTGACAAATCAGTACACGATAGAGGGTGGACACTTTTGACCCAGTAATCCAATTTCCAGGATTTATCCACGATAGCTGATGTCTGCGAAGGTCTACCTACAGATATTTCATAATGGCAATGATACCCCTTACAGACTTATAATGGCAAAAATATCCCAAGAATCCAACAACCTGGAATTGATTAAATACAAGAACACGGGCATCCATAAGATAAGACAGCAGAGGCATCACCACCACCAGAGCCCCCTGGGAGAGCCTGGGGGTCGAGATACTTTTAAAGTCTCTTCAGGGGACTCCATTAGCCAGAAGACAATTCCTGCTGGAGAAGAATGATTGATGTCACTAAAAATAATTACACTCTATTCATGCATTTAATTGTTAAGAAAGAAACAGTTACAATGAAGTGTGTGCGATCAGAACCCATTTTCATGAAGACAGATACACACTCAAGTGTGTGTGTACACACTCAAACTCACATACACACAACCTGAAAAGCCATAGAATATTTATCACTGTTCTCTCACTGTTGATTCTTTTCCTGCCTTTTGCACATCAATAATTAACACACTTTCTAAAATTGCAAAATTATGCATTTTTGCAATAAAAAAGGTTAACATTCTTTAAATGTTTCTTATCATCCAAACAGAGCTGTTAGCACTTGGATGCTTGGGGATGGATATACAAGATGATGATACCACGGAACCTGAATGAACAATTTTAGCACTGCATACAGCGATGGAAATTGATGTGAACTGGAAATTAATTTAAACACATTTGTGTACCTGGAGTCTACTGTTCACTGGCTAATTTTTCCCCATAACCCCTAATCTTGAAAATTCTTGCTCAAGAAACTGCTCTTTAAAAATTCATAAATGCACACTTAAATAAATAGATGAGCTCCCTAAAACTTGATTCATTGTTCCAAAAAAAATGGTGTGGAGACGCTTCACACACAAAGGAGCAGAAATCGTTCAGCCTGCGCGGAAGACTGCACAAGTGCGCGTGGGAGGTCTGGGGATTCATCACAGGAGCCAGGGAAGCCCAGGCTGCGTCCGTGAGGGGCAGTGGGATAGCGAGAGATGGCGCTGAGGACTGTGGGCCCCCAGCGCAAGGTCGCGGTCACAGTCCCTGCGGCCCCACCCTCCCGTCCAGGCCCCGCACCTTCCCCAGCATTGTTTTCAGTGAGTCTGTGCAGGGACCCCAGGGAGGACGGGCGGGGCTGGAGGGAGAGTGACCCTGTGAGTCCAGGCAGACCCACGGTCGGGAAGGGCGTTGAGCGTCCTCAGGTGTGAGTGACGTAATCGGGGCTCCTGGGCTGCAGCCCCCGATTTCTAACCAACCTTTGGAAGACAGAAGGGGAACCACTCTGAAAACCCGGCAAATGGCTCAGAAAACCTGCTTCGAGGATTAAGAAAAGCATGAAACTGTTAACTCGTCCTCCGGACCCTTCCTGGGCCTCTGATGTCACAACGATGCCCCAGCTTCCTGCTGTGGAAGGAAGGTTGCAGGGGAGGGGAGGCGAGTGTTTCCTCTACGACCCACATCACTGCAGAGGCCCTGCTCCCCCGGCCCATCACATGCACATCCTCTCTGCCGACGGCTCTTCTGCAGCTGCTGCTGTCCTGGGCACAGCTGGGCAGGAGCTGCCCTGCGTGGGGCAGGTGAGAGCACCCAGGCCGAGACCCGTGAGGCAGATGAGTTCTAGGCCCCAGGCGTGGCCAGGGAGCTGCAGCCTGGCATCCCCTGAGATGTGGGGAATGCAGAATCCCAGGCCCCAGCCCCGGCCCAGGAATCAGCACATCTGCAGTGCAAGCAGCCCCAGGGGACTCCTGAGCACGTTGTTCTCCGAGGAGCCGGAGGGCAGCTGCTCTGTCCAGTCAGCACAGCACAGGGGACAGAAATGCATCCATTGTGGCTGCATCGGGTGGGGCAAGTCTGCTGTGAGCGGCTGCAGACCTCAGTCCACAGGAGCTCACGTGAGACAAGCTACTCTCTCGCACAAAACCCAAGTGTGGAGAAGTGTGGTCCAGGGCTGGCGTCATCATTCACAGTCATAAGGGAAGATAGCTCCTCTCTCTTGCTTCTAGGAACTCCTCGATATCTGATTCTTCCTCATGTTCCAAAATGGCTGCTTGAGCTCCAGCCCCCACATCTACATTCCAGCTGCCTGAGACAGGCAGGCCACCGTCCTTATCTGACTCTACTCTCTCGAACTTCTCTAGTTACCTCCAAGCTTGGGGACAAGCTTCACACAGAGCCACGGCAGCCACAGCCTGTGTCCTGGGATGAGTGCTGGGCAAGTCAGAGTGATTCTCCCACCAGGGCCAGGTGTGAGCCTTCTGTGTGCCCCAATGCTCCCCACGCCACGTGGAAAGAGTCTGTCAGCGTCCACCTATAGGACCCAGCAGGGAGAGAAGGGAGAAAGTCAATACACTTAGTGAAGAAAAATCTCTCAAAACTCGGGAAATCTGTAAAACCAGAGACAGAAACTGGGGCCAGGACTGTTTGCTGTTTAACTGACAAACACAGCTTGAAGCAGAGGAGGTTCCAGAGTATCCATTTATGTGAACAAGCTACACAGAATGCAGCAGTCAGGCCATTAGCTCATTTATCTGGACAGACTCCATTAGGTCCATTACTCTTCTTGATTAAATCTCCTCCAAGGATGCCTGTCAGAGGTGAAGGAATAGTCCCACATGGGCTTGGGGAGATGCCAAGGCAGCATCTGGGTGGTGTCCCCCTGGATTGCAACCTCCCTCAGCCCCAAGCAAGAAGCACACAAGGCCCTTCCTGCTGCTCGGGGACATCCGGGGGCCCAGCTGTGAGCAACAGGGAGCTCTGCTGGCTTCTCTCCCAGCTGCACCTCCAGGGCCGCCCACAAAGCTGCTCTGTCCACAACCAGGGGTCCCAGCTGTCTCCATCCTCCCCACACCTATCCTTGGGGGGTAGCTGTGGCCTGGCTCCCCCATGTCACACCGTGGTTCCACACTTCCTGAGCAGACACTGGTGTTCCCTCACACATCATGGCTGAGATGCCTCCCCGGGAAGGAGAATGGGACCATGAAGGCCATTTTAGACCAGTCAGGGTTTGCCCCTGCACTGGTGTTGGGTCACCCTTCCCTGAGTCATCCAGGAGATTCAGTGTTCTCTCAACAAGGAACAAGGTGGGGTCTTGGATGGAGACCCCGTGTCTACTGCACCTGTTCCCCTCTGCTGTTCGGAGAACAGAATTAGAGCTACTGCAACTGCAGGGCTTACTCGTTTTACGGAATAAAACCTCCGACAGAAGTGGAAGGGACTCAAAATTCACACTGACATGAAGAAACCGACCCCTTCTGTTTCAGATTCCATCCTGCCGGGGCGGCAACTTAACCTTGGATAATTTGGGGATTCCGCACCCCCTTTCCACCTTTTCTCCAGAGATAAGTCCATGTTCGGGGGTATATGTAGCACCAAAGTATCCAGGAGGGGCGATCAGAGCCCTGGGAACTGCACCTGAGAACCTGCCCACTGGCTTCTCCCTCCTCGGTCTTCTGAGTCTAAAGAGGTCAAGGGACTGGAGGGGAGAAAGTACTTTCATTGTAGCCACAGTGCACCTCGGTGAAGTGACAGGAGAGAGCTGGCAGCCATAGCTCGCTCCCATCCTATTATCAACAGCTACCCTGCTTTGCACGGGATGTGCTTTATCAAAGCCGTATTCCATCTGGGGGAAGGGCATTCCTGACTTCCCAGCCCCTCTGGGCTTCCTGTCTCCCCAAAGAGGGGGGAAATGCTTTATCACTAGAGAAACACTTCTGAGGGTCACCACCCTAGACACAGACCCACGAAAAGATGCAGATTTACCATAATGTTACAGAACACTTCTCCTACCACCCATGTTAACACCACAGCAGAAAAGGAGCTGGTATATTAACAGATTAGGCTGAAAGGGCTGCAAGCTGCAGACTCTATGAGTACAGCGCACAGGGAAAGTCCAAGGTCAAGGGTAGAGAAGGAAAAACAGGAAGTTGGAGCCTCAGACACCTACAGCTGCAGCAAACAGTCTACAGAGCCCAGCTCCCGGTCAGATGAACATAACTCCTCACACGAAAGTCCTATTTACCTCCGCTTCTAACACCCAATACAGGTATGTTTAGCTTTTAATGACAAGAAAGAAAATTGTAAGGGATACCAAGAGGCATCGTAGTATATTTAGGTGTGCACCATAATGACTTGATACTTGTATACACTGCAAAACCATCACCACGGTAAGTCTAGTTGACATCCACCACCGTACATGATGGTGATGGATGGCACAGCTACACAAGTGTTTTCTTCCCGTGCTGAGAACGTCTAAGATCTTCTCTCTTCGCAACTTTCAAATATGCAAGATGGTGCTATTAACTGTAGTTGCCACGTTGTACATTATAGCCCCAGGACTTATTTTATAACTAGAAGTTTGTACCTTTTGATCCCCTTCATCCATCTTGCCCACCACCCGACCCCCCACCTCTGTCACCACCAACCCACTCCCCGTTTCAACAGAGGACACACTAGTGGTTACCAGTGGAGGGGGAAGCAATGCAGCGGAGGGGGAGGTACAAACTATTGGGTGTAAGATAGGCTCAAGGGTGTACTGCACACCATGGGGAATAGAGCCAATATTTTGCACTAACTATATATATGGAGTATAAACTTAAAAAAAATTATTTTTTAGTTTCATAAGCGTTTCTTTTCTCTTTCTTTTTATTGGAGCAGAGTTGATTTACAATGTTGTGTTAGTTTCTGCTGTACAGCAAAGTGAGTCACTTATACATATACATAGATCCACTCTTTTGAAGATTCTTTTCCCATATAGGCCATTACAGAGTGTTGAGCAGAGTTCCCTGTGCTGTGCGGTAGGTCCTTATCTGTTTTATATATAATAGTGTGGATATGTCAACCCCAATCTCCCAATTTATCCTCCCCCCTCCCCACCTTTTCCCCTGTGGTAACCGTTAAGTGTGTTTTCTACATCTGTGACTCTATTTCTCATGGAATCTAAGATAATGGTACAAATGAACTTCTTTACAAAACAGGAATAGAGTCACAGATGTAAACATTTTTTAAAGACTTTAAAAAATAATAAACCAGATTTAAAGACTTAGTATAGAAAAAAGAATGTAAAATAAAAAAGAAAAAAAAATGTAAAAAAGAATGTAAAAAAAAAATTTCAACAAGTTTTAATGTTATGTGTTGAAATATTTTTGACACATTAGCTTAAATAAAATATATTGTTACATTTTTTTGAAAAAAAGAAGCACCAGTATTCTGTCCAGTACATTAACCTGGGGAGACACAGGGCTGCACAAACCCCAGTACCTGCCCCACCCAGGGAGGCTCCTGAGAGGGCAGGGCATTGCCCATCACAGTGTCCCAAGAGCTGGAATGTGCTGGGCACATAGAAAGCACTGAATAAATGTCTGCTGAGTGAATCCCAGGGTTGGATTTTACCCACGTGTGTTTCTCTTCAGATTTTTGTCATGAGACCCACTGTCCTGCTCACCTCCCACTAGCAAAAGACGCTAAAGACCACACTTTAAGGACATTAAGATTTTATTTCATAAAAATCACAACATATTTTCACTACGTAGTGGCATTCATCGTCTTTCCTGTGCTATAAACTACTTTAAACACACTCTTGTCTCCAACTGCTTCTCTTTGGCCAAATTATGTGTAGATAATAAAATACTGCAGAAGCCAAAATATGTAGCCTATAAATAAAGTGCACTGCTCTCATTCTTTAGAAATAAAGAGTTCGCGCATTACTTCTCCTGATATATTAGCTATGTAGGGCGAATATGCAGAGAGTTAAAAAAACAACAAAACCAAGAATTCCATCTAAAATAAAAACAGTTCCTTACTTGATTTGCTTCACCAGAAACTAAATAAGAAAAAAGAATCCAAGTGTAAATCTTAGGGATACAGTGTTCTCACTTCTCGGTGCTCTTGGGCCTGACAAGGATCTAACGCCAAGTTACAAGCGATCTCGTCTCTGGAACCACGAAGAGAGCCTGGAGCAGACCTGGGTGCACTTTCCGCCAGACACGGGGTCTCTGCCTCCATCTGCCAGGTTCACCCCTACGGCACACCCATGGGGAATGCCCGTGGCATTGTCACAACGTGACATCTGGGACCCACCCGGACCGAAGGACAGAGGTTAACCCTGCGTCAACACGCCGCTCTGTGTCCCACCCCCCTCCCGGTCCCCCCACCCCCCACCGGGGGAGATGCCTGAAGATGGCTGTCACACTCCTGATCATCAAGGCGTGAGTTACTTCACGAAGGTGCCGGAGGAAGATGGAAAAGGTCTGCAAGACGATGTAAAATCTCACTCGGAAACAAAGCAGACGTGTTGGGAGAGGCGGGGCGACGCTGTGGGGAGGCCTTTAATGCTGTCGCCGTCACAGTTTTCAGGGAAGATTTTCCAGTATCGAAAACAGGTTGGAATTCCGTACTCACACATCTCACAAGCACTCTTGGTGCTGTCATCACAGGGTGACCTTTCACAGCCTGTTTCCCAGCTTTTCTCGATGGCGCTTCGGTTCACGTCTATGATCGAACCCTAGCGTTCCACGGGGTCCCGCCCACACACGGAGCCCCAAGGATCATCCCATTTCCTAGGGGGCTGAGTCCGGGTCCATAAATTAACATCAACTCAGAAGCTACAGCTATTGCCACCCTTCCCACCCCGGGTCGGTCAGGGCCAGGGTCCTCCCCCGGAGCAGCCCGCCAAGTGGCTCTGTGCGTCAAGGTCTGCCCCTGTGGCGACGTGAAATCACGTACTGCGCTCCCCTCCGCTGTGATCCGCTCGCTAGAAACACGGAAAAGCATTTATAAGTGATGAGGAAGAAACTCTCTGCGGGACGTTATGCCTTGGGAAACGGTGGCTCTGATGGGCCACCGTGGTGAACACACAGGAGGCTCAGGTGCCAGGAAAGGGGGCGATCTGAAGGCTGACTTGGAGTCGGAAGAGCCAGCACTCACGAAGAAGGGGGGAGAAGCTGTCAGAGCAGAACCGCCCCAACCCAGGCTCTCCGCCTATGCGAGGCCCCGGCGCACAGACAGGGGCGGGGCACCTGGGCGTCAGCAGGTGCCTGGCATCGGGGCCCTGCTTTGGGTGGAGTCAGCAGGTGGAAAACATCCTCGGGCGCTTCCCCACGCGCCCCCACGGGCCTCCGCCCAACCTCCCCTGCGGGACCCCACCTCTCTGGTCCCAAGTCCCCATCGTGGCGCCCGCCAAGGCTAAACTTCCCTCCTGGTGCCACGGGCCTCCTGTGCGCACAGTGTGGAAGGTCTGGGGCTCTGCACACTTGCAGTGACAAAGGGGAGGGACCGCTGTGTGCTCCGGGGGGCCCGTGCCTCGCCGTGTATCAGGCTGCGGGCTCAGCGGTGGGCTCTGTCACAGGAGCAGGTCGCAGGAGAGGATGCTGTCACGGGGGGCGGGGGGGAGGGCCGTGACCCCCAGGTCCAGAGAGCGACGAGGAAAGGGTCCCAGTTGCGAAGGCAGAGCGATGCTTGCGTGTTGTCTGCAGCGGGTCCGGGGGTTCTGAGCGGCAGGCTGCCGGGTCCACGGCCTCTCTGCTCACACGGCGGACAGGTCCACGCGGTGCCCGGTGTGGCTGCTCTTGTCCCAAGGGGTGAGCTTGGTGGAGCCTGTACCAGGCCGGGTCCCGTTCATCTGCAGACCACACAGAGGACGGAGAAACGGAGACTGCTCTGAGACGAGAAACCCAAGTCCCACAGGAGTGCTGAGAGCAAAGCCTTGTGCCGGAAAGTTGCCTGGGGGCGGCCCCACCGCTCCCCAGAGAAATGAGGACCCAGAGGGCGCAGTTCTCTCCACCTTCTCTGCACAGGTTCCCCTGCCTCATGGCTCCCAGGTTCTGGGGTGCACTCACCCAGGCAGTCATTCATTCATCAATCTGTCGTTCACTCATTCATTCATTCACTCATTCACGCCTCTATTCATCCGTTTATTCACTTACTCCTTCGACACTGATTTATCGAGCAGGCTGGGCACCGGGGCCTGTTCTAGGCTACGGGGTCACACCAGTGAACAAAGCCGACCAGACCCTTGCCCCCGGAGAGCTCGCGTTCCAATGGGGGAGGCAGACAACGGCCGTGAAGCAAATGAATAAAGCAAACAACTGCCAAGGGTAGCAGGCACAGGACGCTGGAGTGCGGTGGGAGCACCTTTGTTCAGTGCCGTCCAGGAGGGACTTCCTGAGAAGGGACCCCTGAGCGAGGGCCTAGCTGACAGGTGGGAGGCTGCAGTGCAGTGAGAACCCAGGATATCGCCTTCTCCAGGCTGCCCGGGGGCCCTGCCTGGGGGTCTGCAGGGCGGGGGGATGAGGGACCACTTCCCACAGGAGGAAGGTGAACCAAGCCCAGCGCTGGGAGGTGAGCGGCTTGTTCAGACCCCTGACCATCCAGACCCAATTTCTCAGGCACCTGTAGGGGGAGGAGACCTGATGTAGAGGCCGGGCTGTGTCCAGTGACTTTTGTGCCTCTTATAGGACACCCTCAGCATGTCCAGCGTCTGCCCCCCGGTCAATTGATCCTTCCATCCCACTGAGTCAACATAAGAAGTACTGGCCCTGGGAAACGGGGCAGGAGAGAGGGCCAGGTGACTTCGTGAGGAGGGGGACCCTGTTGTGGGTGTGACATCAGCTCACACCGCCTGCAGTCCTATGTCAGGTGTGAAAAGCCCAGCCCCCGAGTCGAGCCTCCATCACCCCGACCTGGGCAGCCGTCCGCCCGACACTGATGGTGCAGGCGCTGGAGCTCGGGGAAGGAGTGAGCGGAGGGCCTGGGGCTCGGGCTGTAAGAGACGCAGCCTCAGGACCACGTGGTCCTCTGTAAGGCAGAGGCTGCGCGCAGCTTAGTGAAGCAAGTCCCGGCTGATGAGGACCGAGAACAAGAGGCCTGGGTCAGTGTGGAATGAGGACGGAAGGCACCCAGAGCAGGATCGGCCAGCGCAGGAGGGGCGTACACGAGACACCACATGCACTCACGATGTCCGAGTTGAAGGGCTTCACGTTGGCCTGGCGGGTGGAGCTGCTCGTGAGGGACCAGACCTTGGTTTTATGCTTGAAAGCAGCTCTCACCTTCAAAGGCAGAATGAAAGGCTCATTAGAAGCAATTTCAGAAGTTGCAAAAGCAACAAGAGGTCATTCTAAAAGGTCCCGAGGAATTTGTGCTGCAGGGTGAGGACAGGACTCGGAGGCATCAGATCCAAACAGAGTCAGTGGTTCCGGAGCTGCGCTACGGACGTGTCACTGGTTCGTGTGACAGATACAGGCTGTGTCCCCGCGCCGTTCCCAGCCCTGCACGGGGAGAAAGCTGGACCTGGCCTGCCCTTTGCCGACCTCACAGTGCTGGGTGGGGAGACGGGACACACTCGACGGTGAACGGCCTGGGGGCCGAGCGTGTGACCGGCACAGAAACCACACAAGGCAGTAAATGACGAAGCGCACGCGTGGGGCGGGGCCGCGTGTGGTGCTGAGGCTGCCGCCCCCTCCTGCCCCCTCTGCCACGTGGATCAGTCTCAGGCCCTGCTTGGGCTGCTACCTGGTCTTTGCAAACACGTGACCTCTCCTCCGCTGGCCGCCATCGTCCTGGGCGACTCACCCTGCCTGCCCCTCCCCCATCTCCTCCCTCCCCGCCTGACCTATCCTCGTGCAAACGGATGGACTCTCCTGGAAAAGCACAGAGGCGGGTGGTGCTTCTGCCCTGTTCTCAGTCACCGTTCCAGAGGCATTTCCCCAGGACCACAGCCTGGAAGGGACTCAAATGCCAAGGAACACAATGCCACCCCCACAATTCACAGGTAAAACTTCTCCCACGGACTATGGGTCCCGAGCGACAGGATCTAGAGCACCTTCCACCATCCCCACGGCCAAGTGCACAGCAGGTGCAATGCCCCAGACTGCACCAAGAGGAATGAGCCCACTCCAGGTACCCCAATGCCCTTGGAGGCCACATCATAAAAGTCCCCTCTCTAACCCCTGCAGTCAGGACTCCTCCTTACACCCCAGGCCAGCTTCCTGAATGCCTCTGGGGAGGATCTGCTGGGAGCACATCTGCATCTTACTCTCCCTAATATGCCAGATGCCAAGCAAGGTCCTGAATCTCCAGCTCAGCTCTTCCACCCTGTCACCACCTCCCCTGGTCCTCCACACAGCCAGCAGTGCCCGTGTGACATCAGTGAAGGACGATGTGCGTATGTTGCTTAGCAACCGGGATGAGGGACGGAAAGCAGCCTCCCTGCACACAACCTGTCACCAACACCAAGGCTTATTCAGGGTTACATTCCCGGACGCCAGCCTGATGCGGCAACACTGTTCCTGCTCTCTGTGCCCTTTCAGAAATGAAAAACCAGCTTCATACTGTCACGAAGTGGAGTAGACATACCTCTGAATTCAGGAGACAATGAAAAAGGAAGATGAAAAATCCCTGGCGAGGAAGGGGAGGAAAACACAGAATTAGAGCCACTTGCATTTTGTTACAAACACTTTCTGAGGGTTCCTTCCAATGCCACCTATGGGCTCTGAGAGTGGCATTGGCACGGCTTGGTGTTGGGGAGCATGTGGGAGTGCGCTGTGATGCTGGACCCTACGGTCTGGAGTCCGTAAGCGTGGAAGGGCATCCTGTGATCTAACCTAAACGCAGGCAGCCGCCATGGCCTGATACAAAGACAGGTGGATACAAAGACAGGTGGACGCCCAGACAGGCTTAACCTCAGAGGGGAGCAAACACGCTGGGGCAGACAAATGGGAGGGCACGAGCGCGTCACCTAGCGCGAGTCCTGGTGTCCTCACCTGCAAACTGAGGATGACGGCCACAGTGAGAACAGACACAAGCTGAGGATATCCGCAGACGTCTAGAGACTCTGCCCGTGTGTCCGCACTAGACGAACACTTCACGTGAGTCACCTCACTTAGTGCTAACAAGCAGCCCCCGCAAAGTGGGTCCTGTCCTTGTTCCCATGTTCCGGAAGGGGAAACTTTATGGGACACAGAGGATAAGTGAGGATCCCAGGACCTGGGGTGTGTAGGGCTGCGGCCAGGACAGCCGACCCCCTCTCGTTATAAACAGCCAGAAGGAAGGAAACTATGCACGGGGGCTTCTTACAACTTAGAAGCCTGACACCGTCACTGGCTGTGAAGACCCAGAAGCAGCAAGGACACCACGGTGAGGGCCGGGGTGGATTGAGCCTTTGGCTCGGTGGCGTAGGCCGTGTATGGCCACGGGCGCCCGCCTCCACCCTTCCTCTGGGGGCTTGTGGCTCTGGGGACTCAGACTCTGGGCTCTCAAGTCTCTGGTTTCCAGGCTGTTACCCTTGCTGTCCTTCCATGCAGAGAGCAGATGAGAACTCAGAGCCCAAGGTATCCCCATCACCACCTCTCCACGCCTGGCTCCCTTGCAGGAGCTGCCCACGTGCTGACCGTCTTCCTTTCAGGCCTGGGCGCCCCTCCACAGACACTGTCCAGGAGGACGAGGCAGCCCTGCTGTGAATGGGGTCCTGCATAGCCCATTTGCTCAGAGACCCTGGTGCACGCCCCATCCATGCCTGTGTCCTCAGGCCTTGGGGACCCTCCACGCTAGGGGTCCACGAGGTGCGTGCGTGTGGAGGGGACGGAGCACAGGGTCTCCCTCCTGCCTCAGAGGCACCCTGCTCCACACGTCCACTCACAAAGCCGCTAGTCCCATCGGGCCCTCACCTGTAAGGAGTTGAGTACGGCAAACATGTACTGAAAGACCACAGCCTGGTTGTTGACAGCGAGCACGCCGAAGACCCACGAGGTTCCCAGGATGGGCAGCAGCACGGCCACAGCTTTCGCTGTCAACCTGCAAGAGGAACAGGGAGGGTGGGCAGGCAGGGCGGGCCCAGATGCGACGCTTCCAGCGGGAGCAGAAAAGGCCCTGCTGCGAGCGAGACCTGGCTCCTCCCTGCAGGAGGCCTTGGGTCAGGAGCTGACTACCCGGACGCACAAGACAGGGTCCCTGCAAGGCCAGCTCTGGGCCAAGCAGACAGCTCTGCTTCTGCTGGACTGCAGCTGGCACTGGGCTTCCGGGAGCCAGCGCATCCTCTGGGCACACTCAGGCTGACCGCCCCAATCCAACTGGTGGTGATGCTGAGGGGGAATGCTGATGCCAGGTGCCCACGGAGCAGAGCACAGCCGAGGAGACACACCCAGCGCCGGGGCACCTGCTGCCTCAGCCTTGAGGCTCTCCCGTGGAATGTGAGTTCCGAGAGGAGAAGGATCTGGGTCCCCCAGTGTCCGCAGAGCCCAGAACAGAGCTGGTGTGGAGGCAACGCCCCAGGGGCTGTCTGAGTCCTGGCCGCCTCTGATACGTGCTGCAAATCGTCGTACGCTAACTGGGGCCCGGCCTACCCCGACTCAGACAGCTCAGCTCTCCACAGGGTGGTTTCTGCACGTAAGCGTGAGAGAGAAGTCCAGAGACGGATGGGTGCAACCTCCAAGGCCCTGGTCCCTCGGCGCTGCAACCCGCACGGTCTCCCTCACTAGACGGCGAGTCCTCTGAAGGCTGCGCTCTGTATCTCTGCAGTCCCAAAGCCAGCACAGCACCAGGACCAGCGGGCAAGATGAGGAAGAGGCCACGGAATGGATGAAGGACGAGCCAGCGGTGCCACTCAGGGATCCAGCCCCCCAGGAGGAGGCGCAGTGGCCCTAAGGAGCCCCCTGGTCAGAAGCCCAAGGTCCCGGCATGGACAGCTCCTAGCAGCAAAGCCCTAGAAAACCAAAGATGTGCTCCCACACGGCATCTCTCAGGGAAGCTGCGGCTGCGTGTTTTCATAAAGTCAATACAGTTAAAATCAGACACCTGAATCTGGGGAACAAAATATCATGACTGATTTAGAGTCGATCTTTAGATCCTGGAAAATCCGTCATTGAAAGGAACAGCTGCTGAGAAGCTGGTATCAATGTGTTACTTTTAAAGACATGGTTCATTTTTACTTCAAAAATGAAGCAATAAATGATAAAATCTTGGAGGAAACTCCTCTAGTTGAGGCCCTCTGAGGACTTGTTAACACAGCCAGAGCAGCCAGGTCCCCTTGTCAAAGGCAGAAGGAGCGGGGTCCCTGCAGGAGAGGAGGCCTGGGCAGGTGGAGGACGCCGTCTGGACGCATAAGGCGCCCCGATGCCCACCCCCCTGCTCCCAGGGGCCGGCATCCACCTGCCTCCTGCCCCCAGGACCCGGATCTCACTTGGGAAAACTGAACGTTCTCTGCTTTCTGGGGAGCCTGGAATCGTGACCAGTAAATAGAGGAGAGAAAGCAGGTGGAAGGCAGCCCTGTTAGGGCTCCTGAGGAAGCATCTCATGCGTTAAGTCACTGAGCGCTGAGCTGCTGGGCAGGAAGGAAAGGACTAGATTGAAACCAGGAGAGGGGGAGCCAGAAGTGTTCCAAGGAGGCTGTGCTGCGTCTTCCCGCCCGGCTCCCGGGGCTCCTGCTTCACCAGCCCAGGGAGGGGATGCTAGGAAGGGAGTGAGGCAGTGACCCAGGGTCCCGCTCGGCCACGTGAAGAAGAGGCAGGGCAGGGAGCGTGCTGGGCGGGGAGAGTCGGGGGTCTGTCCAGAGGCACGAGCCAGACTCTCCAGGAGGTCGGTCCTGGGCGCCGGGTCACGTGCAGGACACAGGAGGGCACAGCGGCAGCGCCCCAGCCCTGCTTCTGCAGAGACGCAGAAACGCCCCCGCGATGCACGGCCCCTACCTCCCCCGTGTCAGCCTCCACTTGGGGACCAGGTCCCCACGGAGGGCAGATGGGTCGTGGGCTCAGCTGCCTTTCGGGGCCGCGGTGCGTGAAGGGGGGGGTGGTGCAGAGACGGGGGAGCGGGTGTGGAGTGAGATCCAGGCTGCTCTGGGTGCCGCGAGGCCAGCGGTCCTGCAGGGTGCCGGGTCAGACGGGGCCCTGCGCACCGAGGGGAGGGCCTGGGGGCTGAGGTTGGGGTGAGGGAGGGTCAGGCTCCTTCCCAGCCAGGGCCCCGGGGCTGGGGGACTGGCGGCCTCACAGGGCAGCACTGCCTGTTCTCGCTGATGGACGAGGAAGGGAACTGACCCTGACCTAGGAGCATCTCGAAGGCTTCCAGGGGCTGAAAAAGCCCGAGGGGGCCGGAGCCACTTGTCAGGTTAATTTACAGTGTCTGGAATTCATTACAGAATAATTGTCTTATCGATTTGCTGCTGACGTGTTTACTGTTTTCCCTTTCAGATCGGAAGAGATATAGCGTAGATAAAGTAACTTACAGAATGTCAGCTGCCTAGGAACTGCACCCTGTTTCTATAGCAGCCCCTAAATTCCCTTTGAGGGGCCGCTGCCCCCACTTCCTGGCCCAGTGGTTCGGGGGTGCTGACTGCACCCCAGAGCCAGGATGGACCGTGTGACTCAGGCCAGGGTTAACTGGTGATTTCCATCCACTGGGACTGATTTGTGGATGGGCATGCGGTCTGGTCTGAGTCTCGGTCTCCAGGCTCAGGACCTCTGATTACTGGGGAAAGAGACACACTTTCCCATGGATTTGAACCTCCTGTTGCAGCCATTTGGTCACCAGGAGGCAGAGTCCGTCTCAGCGTGAAGCCGACAGAGGGCATGGAGCTGAGAAGTCCGGGAGGAGCTGGGCCCTGGCGGTATTATTTGATGCGCTGGACCAAGCCGTTTTAGACTCATTCCTGGACTTATGGTTGCCTGTGTCGATAGGTACACCTTGTGCTTTAGCCAGTTTGTGTTGGGTTTTCTGTCACTTGCAATTGGCAGAGCCCCGACAATGGGGTGGAGAAACCCCAGAAGGCAGCGAGTGTGTGGGTGGAACGCCCCCCATTCAGAGACACCTGCTCCTTTGGAGGATGAACCAGTCCCAGAGCAGGTCAGGAAGTTCCACCCTCCTCAGGACAACCTGTAAGATGGCCGCCATCACCCTTGCCGCGCAGACGAGGAAATCAGGGCGTTGAGGGGTTGAATAGCTCACAAGGTCCCAGCAGGTGGTAGGGCTGAGGCAGGACTGACCCAGGCAGGGCGGTCGGGCTCCAGAACCCTCCTCTGGACCCCACCGCCAGCTCCTCTCACCCTAGGAGTGAACCAGTCTCTGGGAGAACATCTAATAGACCCCCTTCTTTCACAAATGGGGGCAGCGAGCTGGTGCTGGTCACAGAGACCAATGAGGATGCATGTCATGAGGACACCGGGCAAGCCCAAGGGTGTGACCCGCCCTCCTGCCACCCGCGAGCATCCTCTGTGGGCAAGGGGCATGGCTGACAGCCCAGGGTGCCACTTACTTGAAGGCGCTGGGATCTCCATGTATCTTGTAGTTGTCGGCGCTGATCTGTGAAATGACCCTGGTCACCGCGATGAGGATGCCCATGTTGACCTGCGTGAGGAGAACGGGAGACAAGGTGAGGGCCGGAGCCACACCTGCAAGGCATCCGAGTCCACCCGGCCCAGCCCCCAGCCAGGCTTCCCAGGCAAACAGACGGCGTCTCTGGGAGAAATCGAAGCCGCGTCCCTGAACTTTTACCTGCACAGGTCACCTGCAAGACCGCCTTCTGGGAGCCCACATCTGTGCTCCCGAGAAAAGACGGCCAAACACCCCAGGCCGAGTCCCCAGGAGCACACCGAAGAAAGCATTCCTCTGCTCGCCACCAGGGCAAGGAGGCTGTGAACCTCAGAACCGGACAGAGCTGCTTCCAGCCTCCTTTCACCATGTGCTCCCTGGGTGTGGCCCTGGGTAACGTACTGAAGTCCTCCGAACCTCAGTTTTTCCACTTAATGAGACAGAGTAGGAACGCCCACGGTGCAATCTGAGCGCCGGAGCACAGCCTGCTCTCACCTCCTGCCCACACCCCAGGCCCACGGCTGTGCGTCCACAGAGGCCACAGCATGGGATGCTTCGTCTTCAGCCCGACGCTTCCTCCCTGTTGGGGAGGGGCTGGGGCCGGGGGCTGGGAGGCTCCCCTTGGGGGCTGGGGGCTGGGAGGCTCCCCTTGGGGGCTGGGGGCCAGGCCGGGGCTGTGAATGTCTCTGGCAGAGGCTCTGGCACAAAGTGTCCCCTCCCGTGGGCAGCTCTCCAGGGTCCTGAACAGGAGCCTGACCAGGCAGGTGACAGCAGGGGAAGTGAGGCCCCGCCATGTCCTTCCGCTACAGGGTCCACAGCTGGATTTGGGGCTGTGCTGTGACGGGACCTCTCCCTTGTATCTGAAAACTTCTGAGGTCATTTACAGAGTCGGTGAGGAGTCCCGCTCCCGGCCACGTGTGAACCTTCAGGCCTGAGCACAGGCAAGGACAAAGGCGTTCCTGGCAGGCCACACAGGGAAAGTGGCCTTCCCCACACAAGACCTGGGCCACAGCAGAGCGTTCCCGGCTCTGAAGGGGACTCAGGCCCCTCCTGCCCCGGCCGGACACGCCGCACACATATCTGCGTTCCTGGCCTGAACGCCCTCGTTAGAGGCCTCCTTCTGGGGGCCCAGCCTGAGGCCTTTCCAAAGCATCTCTGCTGATACCCCTTATCTCAGGGGCCTTGCAGACACCTCTCCGCGAGCTGCCTCAGTACCCAGCTCCCAGGTCCAAGGCTCAGGAGCAGCCTCTCCCTCAGAACCCGCTCAGCAGCGAGGCACCCCTGCCCGCGCGGCTCCGCGGGAGGGGGTACTGGGAAGCTGGCACCCCTGCCCGC
>NW_021703765.1:85722856-85731240 GCF_005190385.1 Monodon monoceros | reverse complement strand
CGGCTCCGCGGGAGGGGTACTGGGAAGCTGGCACCCCTGCCCGCGCGGCTCCGCGGGAGGGGGTACTGGGAAGCTGGCACCTCTGCCCGCTTAGCCCCTTGCTTATACCATCACTGTAAGTGAGTAAAGCTTTCATCATTAGTCTTTAGAGCAAACACAGAACACATGCTGTCAGTGGGGCCCCTGTCTTCGCTGACCACCTCCACACCCGGCAGCTTGGCTTCTGACAGGCTGCCTCGTTGGCCCCGTTTTCTCGCCTGTAAAGTGAGGATGACGCTGGAGGTCTTCCGAGGTCAGGGCACACAGGAGAAGCCGGCAGATGGGGACACCAGCGCCCTCCAGGCCTCCCCGGCCCGCACTGGCTGACCGGGTTAGCGCCACAGGAAGGCCTCACTCCGCAGACAAGAAAGGGGAGGGCCAGCACGGACGCCAGGCTATTGGTGTGACAACGCAGGGACTTTGCCATTCAAGCGGCTCAGTGACCGAAGCCAGGGGACTAACTGGTTGGCGCTTTTAAGCATGGGGATGTCTATTCCAGACGCCGAGGTCCAGTGAAGTCTGCGAATAGCTTGCTCTGAGGTCACACAGGCGCTGCACCCACGCGCCCGTAAGCCCGTCCTCACCTCCAGTGACCATAGCTGTGTCACGGAGCTGGGACGCGGGGCCCGAGTGGCCGATCAGAAGCCACAGTCCCTGCTGCTCTCACCAAGATTCAGCGATTTTTCGTGATTAAAGGCTTTTCAGCCTGTGGTTGATTTCTAGAGTTCTGAAATGTTTGGGGTTTTTCCACATATAATTCTTCCAGTAGCTTCTTTGTATTCTAGAGGGAGAACATTTACTGAGGTCCTCCGTGTGCCATCCTGTAAGTCCTGCCTCTTTCGCTTTGGGAATTTATATCCTGGGTTCCTCACCCGCTGGCCAAAGCTGAAGCCTTGTTTGTAACCAGAAAAGACTGGAAGCACTTGAATTGTTTCCAACAGGGAGCAGGTTCGGGGGCTACTGGGGGCAGCCTACCCTGTGGATGCATCACGGACCAAGGCGGCTCTTCCTGTGCGGATAAAGCCGGAGGTCCAGCACACACCGTGTGTGCGGAAAAGGCACAGAGTGAGGTGAATATATATTTATATTTGCCTATATCTTCAGAGCACTCCAAGGATACACAAGAAGTTAGCATCAGGGGTTGTCTGTTTGGGGGGGCGGGTGGAAACCAGGGACTTAAGAGAGAGACGTGGGCAGAGACTGCTCAAATATATACATTACTAAGCTTTGCTTTCAAATTTTTAACCATGTGTGTTAATGTTCAAAAATCAAATTGCTTAATTACACTATAAAAGGGAAATAACATCAATCCTTTTTCCTGTGAATGTCTCAGTTATGACCTTGGGCTCAGGAGGAAAACAGGCTTAACTGTGAAGTGTCCCAATAATTCAGGGAAGGGGATGGAGAAGCCACAGAGCCTGGGACCCGGGAGACGGATGCCAGGCAGCCTCTGGGGAGGAGCCTGAACACCCCACGTGACCCCAGAGGTCTCATCACAACCACCTCCCCCTTTGCTGGCCGGAGGCTGACCCGGGATTCTGCCCCGGGATTCTGCCCTAGACCTCTCAGGTGTGACGCCAGGCGATTCACACTGCTGTTCCCAGACGCTGTGATGTGGCCGCTGAGTGGATGATCAGATTACGGCAAACTGTTTCACAGACATAGAAATGCTACAAGTGATTCAGGTCTTTTGTTATTTCTTGGCCTCTGTATTTAAGACCCGGAAGGAAGCGTTTCAATAATGTTTAAGCTGCCCACGTGATTGGCTGTTACAATTCATTATCATGCCCATGTCTCCGAAGCTTTTGCTGGGATTTATTTCCCCTCTCCCTCTTTCAGCCGGGGGCCTGTCTGATTTCATTTGGCATGCACGCTTCCCCCCGCGTTGGTAAGACAATCACGTTGGCCACGGCAGCATGAGAGAAGGTGCAGGCTAACCTCCGAGCCTACATTAATGCGCAATTAAGTGGGAGACAGCAGCTGAGGGTGAAACAAATCTGGCGTTTCATGAAAATACAAACCAGAAGCGGGCCTGGCCCCCGCACTCCATTTCACTCGCCCTGGCTTGTGCCTGGTGCAAACTGGGAAAGGCCCTGGGGTGAGGCGTTTGTAACGTGAATGTGGGGTATTGCATCAACTAAGTATCTCCGCGTTAGAAGAGCCAACAAGCTACTTATGACAGATGTCAAACCAATAATTCACAGGCCGCATTTCAGCAAAAAAAAAAAAAAGGAGCGGAGGGGTGGAGGGAGGACACACTCAAGACCATGGGGATTTTTGCTGGGGGGGAGGGAACGGATGGGCAGGGCTCTGGGGTTGGGACCACGCTCTGTTTCTTGACCGGACTCAGGGCCACTTAGAAACAGGTATCTATACCTGTTTCTATGTCCATATGGGTATTTATGGTTCTGTATCTTTATGTCCGTAACTATCATTGTAATTGTACCCATGTCCATATCTGTTCTTAGGAATTGGTAACTGGACCTGTATCTATGTATCTTTATTTATGTACCTGTATTTGTAGAGACACACAACTAGCTTGGCTTCTCCCCAGGTGAGAGTAGGATTTTAAAACTCTAGACTCTTTCTCTTCCCGGACTTGGAGGTCTTTTTCCCGGGTGGCGCCAGCACGGAACAAGCCCCCTGGGGGGGCTCAGGCTAAGGTGGCCCCTGTGGCCCATGGCGTCCCTGCTTCTGTAAGACCTGCCTGCCCCGTGGGCACTTTTGCACTCAGCCTCACTGGAGTCGCCCAGGAAATGGCATCCATGTCCCTTCATAATCGGGGAGAACGGTGTGTGAAGGGACAGGTGGTGGGTGCATATTTGGCAGTGGGGTGACAGGTAAGCTGAGAACCGGAAGGGGCCCGGTTCTGCCCTTTCCCTCCCAGCACTGGGCCCACCAGGCGCCACGGTGACAATCCTGTCCCACAGGTTCCTGTCCCTCCAGGACCAACCTCACCAGGACACAGCAAAACCGCACACCCCTACACGAACATGCACCTTTCCAAAGTGTTTTAGTTTAAAATGATGCTCGTGACGTGTGGGTGTTTTTAAATGGATGGGATGTGCAAGGAAGTACCCCCGGACACAAACCCCTCTCTGGAGAACGCTATCCTGGGTGCATCCATCCAGACATTTCTTTCCCATGGACGTGCTCACGTGAACATGCGCCCGAACAGAGCTTTGCGCAAGTTACACAATAGGGCCGGGCCCTACATGTGATGCTGAAACCTGCTGTCTTCGGAGTGCCTCTGGGAACAACGGGGCACGACTCAACATGGCACAACCCAGGGTCCTCAGAGGAAATGAGAAACACAGGACACTTCTGCCCCCGGCCAGCCTGAGCCCTGACAGTCGGAGAGGCTGGGTCTCAGGACCCCTCTGCCGCATCCCCTGGCCTGGGGTCCGCATGCTTTTTCTCTCAAGGTCCAGGGAGCAAACATTTTTGGCTTTTCAGGCCTCCCAGTCTCTACTGTAACAGCTAAACTCAACGGCTGCAGCGTGACAGCCGCCGCAGTTTGTAAATAAGTGCCCGGCACCTGCGCGGGGTTTACCACATGAGCCGCAGCCAGCTGACCCTGCACTTGACCGTTTTCAGCGGACATCCCCTCCCCCCAGCCCAGGGCTCTCCAACTTCCCACAGCCCACCTCGGACTGCAAGCCAGCTCCACACCGGAATCACCGGGAGCTCTGAAAGGTCCAGTAAACCCAGAACCTCCCGGGTGGGGCTCAGGCAGGAACCGTTCCCAAGCTCCCCAGAGATTCCATTAGTAACAAGTGTGAGAACTGCAGTCCTCGCAGGTGCACAGCTGATGTCAAGGAGAGGGGCTGGGGCGGGGCGGAGGTAACGCCCCCTCTGGAAGGACAGCAAGGCTCCAGCGAGCCTGGAGGACATGGGATGTGGGGACCCTGCTGCTGGACCCCTTGCTGTGGTGGGTGGTAGGGAAGGATCCAGGCAGGGCCGCCTCAGATCCCCCGCCATCACTGACCAAAGTCAGAGGAAACAGCTCAGCCGGGGAGTCTGGGAGGGGGCGATGCTGCCGGGCCCTGCAGACCTGGGGGGTTAAGTCAGCACAGAGAGACAGCAGGGCGAGGCCTTCCACACTCACTTACTCCCCTTCCACCCCTGCCACTGCCCGCGCTCTGACCGGGAGGGTTGAACTGGCGGGGGGACTGGAGTCGGGTCTGAGCCCGAGCCTCCGTCCGGGTGACGAGGCGAGTGGTCCTCCCGGACCCCAGGGGCCGGAAGGGAGGGCGCCCCGGGGTCGCTCACGGGAGCCTCTGTCACCCTGTGAAAGGCCGGGTGGGAAAGTGACTGCAGATGGCCCTCACGCAACCCTGGGACAGGGCACAGCCTGGAGGGAGAGCTCAGGGACGTGTCACCGCGACAATGCACCACCTCCCGCAGGTGATGGAAGGACCCGGGCCTGGACTCAGAGCTCGGGGTTAACGCCAAGGACGGACGCCCTGAGACCACAGTCCTTCCTGGAGGAGGTCTCCTTTACAGAACTGCTGTGCCATCGCCCTGGACTGGCAAAGACTGCAGTCCCCCTTCCCACGCAGAGGTGACACAGCGTGTGATTCTAACCGTCTGTGATGGACACAGAAGGAAACATCCCAAGCACCACAAGGGAGCCAGCAACCGGAGAGACGGCCAGGGCTCACGGGGTGCTGGGGACCCCAGCTCCTGTGACACAGAAGGGCTGAGGGCAGAGGGACAGCCTCAGGGACCCTGCGGCCAGTGCTGCCAACAGGAGTGTGGCCTGTGGGGGACGGAGCACCGTGCACCCACTGCCCTGCGCGAGGGATCGGAGGGTGCACTCCTGGCCCCCGTCTCCTCCCTCCCTCTGAGCCTGGTCTGTTTCCATCCGGACCGGCCCCCCGGGGACACTGAGAACAGGAGGGGAGTGGCATGGGAGGGGCACCCAGCTGACGTCCGCAAGGCCCCCGTCTCCCTGTCGCCCACGCCTCCCACCAGGGCCCTGCACGGACCCTACAGAGAGCCCGGTGGGCCCACGAGCCCTGCAGAGCTGGGAGCACAGCCCCGCCTCTCCTCTGGCACAGAGGCCCGGGGGCTGGGGCCACGGGGACCCAGGAGGCTCGCAGAGCCAGCACGTCAGGGAGGGAATGCCCCCGTCTCCCGCTTGTCCCCGTGGCCGTGGACGCCCCTGAGCACACGTCACCTGGCAGGGGACCAGCATGGAGGGGAGCGGAGTCAACGCAGCCTGAACGGGGTGGGGGGGGGCGTGTGTGGGGCTGGCGCCACCGCCCTCCCTCATGTCCCAAACAGACGACGACAGCACGATGATGCCCCCAACTCTGCCCATCTGGAAACCCTCTACCAAGAAGATGCTGCTGCACCTCTGTGTGGCCTGAGGGTGTCTGAGTGGAATTTTAATTAAGGAGGAAAAAGCCACATCTTTAGGCGTCTTCCCTTGGATACGTTTTTAATTAACCACCAGGGCCCACGGCTTCAGTCAGTGCCACCGAATTTGATACAAAGTCAAAAGAAGCTTTCAAATCAGCCATTGGGGAAGGGAGCAGGGGGGTGAGTGAAAGGAGGGCTGGCTTCACAGTATTTAGGAAAGATCCCCATGGAGGGGATGCAGGAGCAGTGGGCTTCAGGGCCATCCACGGACCCTCTCCAAATAAGCCCATCCTCCGGCAGCCGTCCTCGGTGACACAGAACGTTGGATCTGCCCTCAGGATGGGGAGGACAGTTCATGCGCCACCACAGCCGGGACGCCCGACGGGGGAGGCGACGCATGAGGAGACCAAAGGCTCAAGTGTCTCTGGCTGGAGTCCTTTCCCTCACCTTCAGGACCAGGCTCACCTGGGGGCTCAACACCCTTCAAAGGCAGCACCCTCAGAGGCAATGAGCATGGCCTGGCTCCCACCCTGGGGGTGCGTGGAGAGCATGTTCTAGGGTCCCAGCCAAGGGTGTGGACAGTGTGTTTTGTGGATTTGCACAAGGTGGACAGGAGGGATGGGGGGTGCCCTGATGTCAGCCCCCAACACCTGTGGGGAGAGATGCCCAGACTGGGACAGCATGGCGATGCCTCACCTCTGACCAGACCCCAGACAGGCTCAGCACCCAGGTACTGGCACCCCCCTCTCCCAGGGTGAGATCCCCACCTCTAGCCCCAAGAGTTCAGGGGGATATAATAATAAACCCTGCCCCTGGATAGTCATGTGATTTGGGCCTGACCAATCGTCTGCCTCCACCCCAGCCTCAGTGATTGGCTCTGGAACAGACACCTGACCCATGGGAGCCAATCAGAATCTGCCCTGGGACTTCTGCTGGGACTGCTGGGAACAGTGCCTCCCTCCTTACCCTGAACTGCAGAGCTGGAGGATGTGTCAGGGTACCAGCTCCATCATGTCCCCCCCGCCCAGGAAAGCCTGCCTGAGATGGAGCCAGCAAGGAGGCAATGGGACCATGGGGTGAGTAGGAGATACCTGTGGACATCACTGAGTGCCTGGAACCAGCCATGCCTGATTCCCCTGTTTCCCAGGGCTGAGCCTTTTCTACTCAAGGGCACTCAAGCTGGTTTACTAGCACCTGGGGAGAAGGGGGAGGAGAGAGAACAAAAGGAAGAGAGCGAGTGGAAGGATGTGGGGGAGGAGAGGAAGGGGACACCTAAACTAGTACAGTTACCATCACGGGCCAGGATTTTCTCATTCTACTTATTCCCTGCACCTTAATTTGCCCCTCTGTAATAACAGAAATTACCATCTCTCCAAGCAGCTAATTTAGGGGCAAGTAAGAGAGAAATTTAATGTAAAAACACATTCAGATCTTAAAAAAAAAAAAAAAGATGCTCTATAAATTTGAGCTTTATTATTAACGTTAAATAACTTCATGGGAAACCAAGTATAAGCACCCAGGGTTAGAGCTGTGGCCCAGGCCTGGCCAATCAAGGCGCTCCAGTCCTTTGGCCAATCAGAGCATTTCATTCTTCTGGCCACAGTGAGGGCTGGCCAATCAGAACATTCCGTTCCTCTGGCCAATCAGAGCATTCTGCTCCTCTGGCCTCAGCGAGGGGCCCATGGTGGACAGAGTTCCAAGCCAGGCCCATCAGAAATGATGAACCGATCCCAGGATTTGGTGGGACGTGTCGGTAGAACAATAACAAGAACAACAAAGGAGGATTTTTTTCCCCATGGCAGTTATTATAATTCTGTGTGGTCCTAGAGTTTCTTAGCAGCATCTGGGGCAACCTATCTAAGAATGGAGCCAACTGATAGGAAAACAGAGCTGAGAAGTGGGGCACCAGAACCACGTGGAGACGGCCTCGTCTGAACCCCAGATGCACAGCCACGGCAAACGTTCCTGACTGTGAGCTTAGAGATCCCCAATTCTGTCACCCTCTCTGAGTAGGTCCCTCATTATCACAGGAATTCTGTTGCGTGTGGTTCTCGGGAGGCTCTGACGAAAACTCCCTAACAGAGCCCTGGATCCTGCATCTCCTTGACCACGGAGATGTGCATGTGAGGAAATCATGGAAGAGCATCGGGAAAGAAAAGAACCAGCTGGGTCTGCACTGCCCCTCCTGGACACACACCCACACCTGCTGCTTCAGCATGAAAAGCACCGAGGGCCTTAAACAGATCTGCATTAAACCTGAAAACCTGCCCAACCTTCCTGAGTATCATTCGGGGAAAGGAGGCTCTGGGTCACACCCCCATGAGGGGCTGTAACAAGACCCGTGCTGCCCCAGCTTAGGACGTGCTCTCAGATGGCCCAGCTGCACCTCTACAAAGCCCAGGGCTCCCTCCACTCCGGCCCCTCCCCAGCCCAGCTCCGCGCCCACACGGCAGAGGACGTACCACGATGATGAACAGAGCAGGAGCTACGAAGGCCCAGATGGCACCATTCCCGAGCGACAGCCAGCAACTGTGGAAGGGGGCAGAGGGTTACTCCAGTGCATCATCCCACGTCCCAGGGGCCCTGCGTCCAGGACAGTACAGGGACACCGTGGGGCGCAGTCACAATGACATTGTTAACCCCTACAAATGTGTCTGTATCCTGTCCATGACCTCACGCCTCCCGCTCTTGGGAAGAATGTTCCAGGTCTGTAGACTGGCTCGGGGAAAAGAAGGCTTTTACAGGTCACCTGGTTAGTGGGAAAATTCGCAATCTCTGAAGAGTCCAGCCAAAATCCAAAGGAGGCTTGAATTTTATTACGAGAAATAAATAAGAGGGCTTTTGCCAGGGGCCGGCTTCCTTCCAGGGCATTTCAAACACTGACTTCACTAGAGTCTGCTGCAGGGATTCAAGGAGTGAGGAGGCGTCAGTGCCGTCCCCCGGCCCCGCTCCACAGCCGAGGAGAAAGGCCACCAGCG
>NW_021703765.1:85581637-85722846 GCF_005190385.1 Monodon monoceros | reverse complement strand
ACCAGCGCCGTCCCCCGGCCCCGCTCCACAGCCGAGGAGAAAGGCCATCAGTGCCGTCCCCCGGCCCCGCTCCACAGCTGAGGAGAAAGGTCCCGATGGATCCCAGACACAGCTCTGATTTCCAGAGAAGCCTCATCTGGGAAGTAGGGTCCAGTATGAGGGTATGAAAGTGCTCCTGGCTTACGAGACATGATTCCAGGAACTCAGGCAGGACTACCATCTTCCTCTCCAGAGCATCAGAACCACCAAGAGCCCGGGGTCCCTGGGACACGTCACCTCCCTGGATCTGGGGGCAGCCCCAGGGGCCTGGCACACCCGCCAGGGTCTGGTGAGGCGCACGGTGCATCCTCACGGACGCAGGACGTGGACGTCCCTGCAGGGCCGCCTGGACACTCACTCACGCCTGCTCACCCAGCGCAGCCCCGACAGCACAGCACCGCCCCCCGTAACCCCACGGCGCCCCTGAGGCAGGCGCTGTGATGACCCCACCCTGCACAGGAGGAAGCTGAGGTCCAGGGACGTTCGGGGACCCGAGTCCACGCCTGCGCCCTGCCTTGCTGCCCGCGTCCTCCCCCGAGACCTCCTGGACCAGGAGACACGAAATGCCCCAGACAGGTGACAGCGCCTGTAAGAGGCTCGTTCCCGTCTGGAACCCAGAGCCTGGAGAAAAGAGCCTCCCGTCTGAGGACGCGGCACTTAACATGGAAACACACGGTGAGTCTGGTGGTCCCTCTGCAAAGGGGCAGCTCCAACCCAGGCTCCCTGAGAGGGTGGGGATTCTGCAAGAGGAAGCTTGTGCTTTCCACCATTTTCGTGCAGAAGGTTAAGTGGGTGAGGACCTTCAGATCCCCGGTCCTTCCCAGACACTCAGGGAGCTTCGGGACCTTTGCTGGGGCTGCCTCGCTCTCGGGCACATGAGTGGGTGAGAGGCTGACGTCACAAACAGACCGTGGAGCTGAGACGCACCGTGGGCGGCCCAGCATCTGTGCTCCCAGATGGAAAGACACGGAACAAGTGCCACTGAGATGTGTCTGAGGAGAAGCTTCTTCTTTTAATTAGTGCCTTGGCTTCGGATACACGCAGGCTTGCAAGGAATGGGCCAGAACAATGGATGTTTAATCGTTCTTACTTCAGTATGGACTCAGAGAGCGCTTTCCTTAAGTGCTTCATCTTCAGGAAATTGTTGTCCTAAAGTAGAAAAGGCCAGGTTCCTCCCGGTTTAGCAGCTCAGCTGAGAAATTATCTCAGGCTGAAGCCGGAACAATGTTGAACTCCCTCCCTCTCCTCTTAAAATCTCTCCGTGGCACTGTCACTCAGTGGTTCTTCAGCTTGGCTGAGGAGAGGGGCAGCTCCCTAAAGACAGATGACCTAAAGCCTTTTTCTCTTTGGGAGGAAAGGAATTCAAATTTCTGGAAGGTGAACACCTGACCTGGTTGCACAGTCCCAACCCAGCCTCTTCCTGATTCAACTAGGGACCCACCAGCTGCAGTTTCAAAATAGCGGCACGAGGTCTGGCACATACACAGTCCCGTCTGCTGCTGCCCCAGCGATGAGAACGCCCCCTTGCGGGTGCACATCAGACTACACTTATTCACACAGTCACGTATTCACTCGGCTGTAATTTAACGGGACTTCTTATGTACGAGGCACTTGCTGACCACCCCAAGAAAGGGTCAGCACAAGACAGGGCTCCACAGGCGACCAGGCTGTGTGTCCAGGACAGCCACATGGATGAAAAGCTCCCATCAGAGACTCATCCGGGCCACCCAGTGCAGGAGGCACTCTGACCCCCTCGATGCTAGTTCCAAGGTGGGACGAAGCCCAGAGCACCGCCAGGGGTGTTTCTCACTCTATCAGGCCTTTTTTACTGCCAGGGCTGGAGGATACCAGCCTTGGACAGACCCCTCCCCGAGAAGAACACAGCAAGACAAGGAGCCATGGGGACCCTCACCGTGCCCCTCCCCAGGGGAGTCCTGCCCACACAGGGATCACCCCTTCACTTACTTCTTACTTGTTCCGTAACTGTCCATGGCAAAGACTATTGAAATGATACAGATCAGAAGAGGAAAACCTGCAGAAGGTGAGAGCAGGAAATTTTATTAGCTTTGCTCCGGTCTCCTCTGACACGTTCATTCATTTATTCATTTATACCTGACGTGTACAAAGAAATGTGCGCTAAGTGTTGAGGACACAGAACAGCCCCTAGGCTCCAGGAATTTAGAGTCTAAACAAAGAGATAACTAACACGCGCACACACACACACACACACACACACACACATATGCATTTTAGGGCAGATCTGTTATGAATCTGATTCTGTATCTGAAAACAACGCCCTTCCGGCTGCTGGAAAAGCAGCATATGCCCAGGCCTCTGTCCGATCAACTCCCTGAGCACAGCACCTCCCTCTGCTCCCCTGCAGGGAAGGGAGGGGGGAGAAGAGACAGCAAAGGGTCCCTTTCCACCCACTGACCCTCCCCTCCAGAGGGTGGTCAGGAGAAAGGGCTCCTGACCAGGACACTGCATTTTGCAGATTGCTAGGATAAAAGGGGGCAGGGGAAGATACATTAGCACAGGCGGCTCCTGTGCCCCTCTGGCCGAGCCTGCCCAGCCTGTGGGAGATCTGCTCCAGGACCCAGAGGGAAGCCTGCTCCCGGCTCCAGGCCTGGGCGCCTCAAGGCCTCAGCCCTCCTGTGACCTCTGGTGGCTTGGTCAGCTCCACACCGGCCCTCTGAGGATCAGTGTTAAACGATCTCCTTGAAAAGGAGTCTCTGGAGAGTGGTCCTGTCTCTGAAACACTTTGTCTTGATGTCAAAATAGTCTGACCACATCACAGGACATCTGGACAAGACAGTCGCCGGGCCCTCAAAGGAGACCAGCGAGCAGCCTCTGGGGAGAGGTGGACAGGCCAGGGGACAGGAGGGGACGCACCTCTCACTGCTGACCCGCCGTCACACTCGGGTTTTCTACCCGCGTGCACGACCTCATGGAAGCCAGAGCGTTTCTCGGTGTCGGAGCCTCTGGCTGTGGCCTCCTGCCCTGATGGACTCAGAGTCACAGGAGACAAGGGGGACGCCGAGGATCTGGCCCGTACCTGCCGCCCACTCACTTGGGGCCTCGGTTTCCTCAGACGTTGCAGGGAACCCCGCTGCCTGGCTCTCTTGGGAGGATCACATGGGCCCTGAGATGGTGAGGGGCCCTGGGGACATCGGGCACCAAGACTCCCCCCCGTCCCATCTTCCCAAGGAAGCTCAAGCCTTGGGGTGTGGGAGGAGTGGGCACTGTGTGAGCTCTGGGTCCACAGGACAGCCCAGCAGGTGCACACGGGACCCTGCAGAGTCCCCAGGGCCCCGTCCGGGGGTGTTGTGGAAGGTGCAGTAAGAACCTGAGGTGCCTGGAAGGACGGATTTTCAAACTCAGTGGTTGAGGCTTCACTTTGAGTCAACACCACATCCCCCTCCCCGGATCGTGGCCACGGTGGGGGCCCAAGTCAGGGGCTGGCATTTCTTTGCTGCCCAAAGTTAAACAGAGGAGGTGAAGATTCTTTTTCTGCCTGCATAACTGACACATTTCTCTTACGATCCCCAAAGCAACACTGACACTCAGAGGACAGGCCACAGGGCAGTGACTGGAAGGGTCTGAGAAGAAGGTGGGCCCTACCCTCTGCTTTCTCTGAAACGTGCTGCAGGAGCCGCAGCACCGCATTCTATTCCCAGGATCCCCCAGAAGAGCTGTGCAGCCTCAGGGAACCAGCTGAGCCTCTCTGGGCCGCCACGTTCTCACTCTGGAAACGGAGATGACAGCACGTCCCATCAGGCTGTGGTGAGGATCACACACGCTGTGGCCATGGAAGTGATGAAGGATGCGCTGATGTATGAAGCCCGTCTCTGTATAATGATCTCCACTCTTATTAACTAGCTCTGATGCCTCTTCCACTGTTGCTATCGTCTGAAATTCACACCCCATAACCCATGCAGACACTTGACCTGCTTCCGCAGGTTGGGGGTCCTCTGGTCCTGTCCTATGGACGTTGACTTTGTGGCGCTCAAGAAGTGCTCTCTTTGGAATGTGGTGACCTTTCAGAGGGACCACACTGGCGCTTCCCTGGCTGCTGCCCCTAAGATCCAGGGAAGGAGGGAGGGGCGATGTGAGGGGCAGCCATAAGGAGCATTGCTGTGAAATATTAACCCAGAGAGGAGGGATAATATGAAACCCAACCCAGGGGCACGGATGCCTCAACAGAAAAGGGGCAGAGAGATGACAACGCTGGGAGACAAGTGGCCCGGCCTCCAGTAGAAGTCACCGTGCCACATTCCAGATGCCTCGTTCTGGGCACGCAGCGGCTGGCACTTCTGCACCCTGGGGCTGTTGAGCTGTCGGCTCCTTCTGAGCAGTGAGCTGTGAACAGAATTGACCCATGCCTCTCTCGGCTAAGTATTGATTTCCCGTACCCAGGTCGTCTTCTCTCTCACAGCATCCAGCAGTGGCTCCAGGCAGCAACTTCTCCATCACCCCGGGCTCCTGAGGGACTGTCCCGAGCACAGCCCCTCCCACTGCCACCGGCCCGCTGAGGACACGCAGCGTATTCAGGAGATAAATGCTACTGTTTCCAACCCACGTGAGTTGGAGGCTGCTTGTTATAGCAGCATAACCTAGCCTGCCCTGACTGCTGCACGTCCCAGGGTCTTGGCACTGTGTCACCTCCCTGGGACGCCAGCGCCACTTCAGAGAAAGGCGGGTTCCAGAATGAACTCTGATGACGTTTTCACCCTCAGATGAGTGGGCGCTCACAAAAGAAATGAAGTCGTAACAGAGAAAAATAAAGCAAGCTGCATTTCTTTCGCTTCTGAGTTTATGATTATTTCTTTCACTTCTGAGTTTGTGGTCAGAGATTCACGTCTGCTGTTTGTGGTCAGAGATTCATGTCTACTGCACCGACGTGTAAAGGCTCAACTGTTTTCTCACACACCTGCTCTCCCCGTTCCCACATGGACCCCTTGAGGACAGAGATTACATTACACTCACCTTTCAAGTTCAAGCATAGGACCTAACATACAGCTAAACTGCAGGTATGTTGTTAAATCTGACACCTCCAATCCCAACTCAGCCAAAAACACAGTCCTTGAGTTTCAAAAAATGATACCGTTTGAAGGTCAGGGTAAGAGCACGGTGAAAATCTCCAGGGAAGTGGCCTCTCTCTGGGGGACCCTCCCTGCAGGGTGACCGCCCCCCGCCCCCCGGGCCCTGGGTCAGCCTCCAGCTCCCTCTTAATTCATAACTGCAGGTAGAGAGAGGCCAGCCGCCTGCAGACTGTCTGTACTTAGGCCCACAGCCAAGTCGAACCCAATGAGAAGGAAGGACGCAGTTCAGAGCCGTGGAAATCAGTTAAGGGGACGCTCACGTGGAGACAGAGCCCTGCTGGAACCCAGCCCGGCGCTCCATTTGCAGGGAGCGTCTGACAGAGGCTGTACACTCAGACACCCACAGGGGAGGTGCTGGTATCAGAAACCATACAGTCGCAGCCAATGCTGTCAAGTAGGAACGGAAGCTCAGGGTTCCCAGATCACCTCACCCTTCAAAACAACTCTATAATTTTATGCAAAATCTCTCCATTTTTAAGTACTGGCAAATCATTCATTTTTTTTCTCCAACACTGTGCAGACGAAAGAGGAGATCCTTCAGGGCTGGATTGGATTATGACCCACACCTCCATCTTGAACCAACATACCCGACTCCTGTCACAGCAGAGACCAACTCCACACCTTTCATTCATTTCAACCGTCCCTGCTGTGGCTACGGGGTGTGTACGTGTGTGTGCGCGCTCATATCTCTAAATTATTTGACCGTTCCCGTAAAGAAACCAGCCGTTACAGGTGGTTGGTCACTTGTCCTGTAAACCTTTTACTCCATGAAGTCAGAAGCTGGAGGCAGGAGCGACCCTCCTCTGTCAAGGAGTCACGGCAGGACGGAAGGAGACGATCATGCCTGAGTTGGGCTCACCAGGAAGGAACCGGAGAGGAGAGGACATTCCTGCTGCTGCGAGGAGCCCAGCCAGAGCGCAGGCGTCCAGGTGCGGAGACGCGCGGCAGGGACGGCCAGTCTGCCCACAGGCGGGACGCAGGGCATCACTGGCAAGCACCGGGAGTTCCCTGCGAGGCCACAGCAGTTGGGAGGTGGCTGCTGTGTCTCCTCTCTCCACGTGGGCCCCGGTGAGCCTCTCCAGGCTCCCGGGAAAGCCAGGAGGGGCACATAACTTACCTCCACTACGCCCCCCAATGAACCACGCTAGGAGCTCAAAGCACAAAGTAAAATGTTTGTCTGTTCCCTGCGCCATGAGGACCGTGAAAGTTAAATCTATCGCAAGAAAGCTAGAAACGAGTAGCAGGTCCCTTACGCTGCATTAATGCTTTACGGCAGATGCAAGAATGCCAGGCGTCCATTACTCTGGCGGGAAGCAGGGTCTCCTGTGCCCTGGGGCTCCTCACGATGGGCAAGAAGGAAGTTAAACAAAGTCAAGCCACTGGGGAGGTGACTCCCAGATTGAAGGACCACCATAACTCGTGCAAGTTAGCTTTAAAACAACACAACCACTTAGAGTCTCTATAAATTTTCTTAAGGGCATGCAGCAAATTAAGAAAAATTTATTCAAGAAAACCTACTAAGTCTGGGTAAACCTGACACGCTGGGACACCTGGGCTACAACCTGCTCCGCTCCAGGCAGCTGTGGCCAACAAGACAGGCTCCCTCCCCCGGGAGCCAGTCTAGAGCCACAATATCTCCCTGGGGCAGGCTGCCTGCATTTCTCATTCTCCCCAGCGCCACGGGGCAGAAACTCTATTCCACGTAAGAGCAACCGAGAGATCTGAATTCCTTTCCTCCCTCCAACCACAAGCCATAGTGTACAGGGTCCATCCCAGGCGTGGCTGGCTGAGAATACAGGGCCCTGACTGCCCTCGCCCCAGGGCGCCCATACACTGTGAGATTAGAGGCCACCTCCCCTGCCTGATACCCTGCATTAAAGCCGGGGTGTCAATCCAAGAGAAGCAGGCCACTGTCCCCGCACCGGCTCCAGAGCAGTGCCTCTGGGATTCTTCCCAGGGAGGAGGGAAGCCGACCATTAGAACAGAGAAATCCAAAGCACTCCCCACGGAAACTGACTTTTCTGAAAAACAGTGAGGGGAAGTTCAACCCGAAGAACACCTGGCCTCCTAGAGGCGTTTCACATGAAGATGAAATCACAACCCACCTCTGCCCCAGCTGCCCCATCCCATCCCCACCTACCCCATCCTATCCCATAGTAGTAGCGGTGTTTGCTGTCCTCTGATCCAAAGACCTTGATCACCATGCTGTAGAGATGCAGCCCTTCCACCAGCATCCACGCAAAGACGCTCAGGAAGAGGTAGTGCAGGAGCACGGCCAGCACCTGGCACGGGGCCTAGGATCAAAGCAACGGCAGGGAGGGTAAGCTCTCTCGGGTGTGAGCAGTGGGTGGGTGCTGTTGTCCCAACCTCCCTGCACCCATTTTCTGGGGAGCGCCTTCTAAACACGTGGCCTCACTTCCTTCCTGGGGAGTCGCGTCTTGCCTTTCCCAGCTGAGTGATTTGAGCGGGGCACGTGACTCAGGCAGTAGCCAATCACTGCACCACACCCCCTCCCGGGTACAGCGATTGGTTCATGAGAGGGCAGGGACTCGGTCCGGCCAATCAGTGTAAACACCCCCACCCCTGCAGCAGGGTCGGCTCAGGGGTGGGCACGTCGTGACTGGCCGGGCTGCCGGACGTGGGTTCTGGGGTGGGCGGAGGCGCCGGTGAGCAGGTTTCCCTCCTTCCTTTGGACGCAAGGACAGGAGCCCGGAGCTGTGGAAGCCACCCCGGCCCGGAGGCGAGGCGTGCAGAGTGGAGCGCGTGAGGGGAAGGGAGTTGAGGGGCAGAGAGAGAGCAGCCTGTGACGTGGCTGAAACCTCTAGACTCAGGAATTTTCAGTTCTCCATTTCAAGGTGTTGGTTACCTACCTGGAGCCAAAAGTCCTGAGCGACACGGCCGCTTCACTGGGCTTTACTCTCAGCAGGTGTAATGAACAGGGGTGCACAAACTACCTGTAATGTCTGTTCCCTCTGGCTGCTCGGGGCACTGATACCCAGAAGGCCCCCCTGCCTTGGGTGTGACAAGCAGGCAGGGGCAGGGCCTGCTCAGCACTGCGCGCTCCTCTCCCCTGTCCAAGGCGGCAGTGGTCTGCTGGTCCCCCTTTTTGCTCCTAGTGTCTTGGCCACAACTCCAAGCTCAGCCATGTGGGCTCAGATTCCCCCGGAGCCTCAATCAGAGATCCCCCCACCCACGCTCTCTATGAGTCCACCACCACCCATCCCTAAGCTCGGATACAAGGGCCAGGGAACCAGGAGCCTGGGGAAGAAAACAAACATGAAAACCAAGAACAAACATCTCTATGGGGGCTCCACGTCCTGTCCTCCCCAGGCCCCCTGATCAGTGGATTCTCAGGAAAAAACAAAAAGGAACAAGTTACTGAAATGCCGTGCTTCTGGTCGTTAGGCTCTGTTAGATACAAATATGGGACACGTCTGTTATTTCTGTAGTCCCAGCACCGGTGGCCCTGCGTCTTCTAGGACCAGCTGCCCCTTTCATGTGGGGAGCGGCCCCTCCCCACACAGAGACTGGCCACCACAGTCACCTGTCCTGTCTGCCACAGAGGTGATCCAATGGACGGATCACTGAGAGCCCTGCCTGGGATTTTAGACACACAGGAGATTCCCCCGGTCCCTGGGGTCGCCATCTGCATGATGGGCACCTGGACCGCTTCCCCTCCTGCTGCCATCACACAGGCGGGGCTCACTCCTCACGGTGTGGCTTGGACAGGCAGCCTCAGCATCACCTGAAAACCTGATGGAAATAGGAATTCCAGCTGAACCCAAATCTGTATTTTAAGAAAACCCCGTGTGATGATCCACAGTGGAGCTTGAAAAGCATCCAGTAGGAGACAATGAGGCTGGTGCAGAGGCCTCATCCGTCCACGGCACAGCCAGGAACTTCTTAGATGCTTGGCTGAACCCCTAAACCTGTGAGCAGAGGAGGGCGGATCTCTCCTTAGGCAGCAGCCCCAGGACAGGCAGGTGGGCTGAGGACCCTGCTGGGCAGGGAGGACAAGACGCCCTGCTGACCCTCACTTCGTGGGATAAAGAGTTCATTTTCCATTAGCCAATCGTGATCGCGCCCCAGGACCACTGACTTACACTGCTTGGTTCCCCTTCCTTCCTGTTGTAGCGCGAGCACATCTCTGCTTCTTCTTCCCTTCAACCAGGTTTATAATCCACGTCACCCAAGCCTGGGTCAATCTGGTCTCAGCATTTCACTTTCTGTGAGATCTAAGACTTCCCAGGCCCCCGGAGAACCCCCAGCCTGATACAAAGGGTAGAGAAAAGGTGGGTCTGGGTCTTCACAGACCCTTTGCAGAGAGCGCCGGCCCTTGGCAGGCAGAGGGGGTGCGGCTGTGTGTATGGTCAGAGCAGCGATAGAGGGCGGTGTCGGCAGCAAGACCGCACGAGGTCAGCACCTGGTCAGTGCTCACCAGGCCCCCCTGGCTAAGTGGCTGTGACTCCCTCGTGCCTCAACCTGGCATCTACAGCAGGCGGGTTACGACGGCACCACCTTGTGGGCTCGTTATGAGGACTGACTGAGTGGATCTATGGAAGCCCTCAGCACGACGCCCGGCACGCAGTCAGGGCCCTAAGTATGGTCATTACCGAGACTGATGCTGAGCGGGGAGGCCACTCATACCTGTCATCTTCCCTGTCTCTCCCAGAGGAAACATAGCCTGGCTGTCCGGTGGTCTGAATTCTGAACTGAAGCCAGCAGGAGAAGGTGCCACCCCTGGCGACGTTCGGGGGAGGAGGGGATGGGAGGGAGGCCGGCTGTGGACCCAGCAGGACCGAGGGGGCCACTCACCGTGCCCGGCTCGAAGTGGAAGCTGATGAGCAACACGACCTGGGCCACCAGGATGGCACAGGACAGGTTGGCGTGGATGTGGTAGCGCTGGTTCCGGATGGTGCTGACCGAGCTGGGGGCAGAGAGGCAGGGGTGAGGCCACCAAGGAGGGCTTGATAAGCCCGCCCAGATGCTGCCACTCCCGGCTGTGAACCCTCGATGGCTCCCTATTACTCTTGGAAACGACACAGCTCCTTCCACAGGCCCTACAGGGCCTGATCCTTGCCTGACTCAGCTCGTCCCTTCCCCTGCTCACAGACCCCCTTTTCCTGGAGGTTATCCAAGACCCCCAGCCTGCTCCCGCCTCGGGGCCTTTGCACCAGCCGTTCCTCTGCAGTGAAATCCCTTCCCAGGTCTCCCGTTAGAGAGAACTTCCCGAGCCTGAAGGAGCCCCGCTTCCTCTCTGAACTGCTCTCAGGGCTCGGACGGCTGTGAAGATGTGTCTCCAGCCTGTGTATCTCACTCGTTGTCTGCCCCCCGACCCCCGCAGCCAGGTGTGTTTCTATCTGTCTTGGGCGCAGCTGCGTCCTCAGAGCTGACTACGCGTGGGTGGGGCTGGCTTGCTGAGCAAATAGCGGGGGAACAAGGGACGTCCTGAGCGTAGGCTGGGGTCCCTCCAAACGCACGCCGGTCTCCTCTCACCTGGCTCGGATCCCTCCAGAAGCTCCTATGTCCAGGGTGTACCCCTGCCCCCACCCCCCAGGGCGCCCGGGTCCCGGGTGGGCAGCAGCGGGGATGGGGGAGCCGGGGAAGCTGACAGCCTCCCCTGCTGATGGTGCCGCAGCCCCCCGGCCAACCAAACCTGGGAACCCCCAGGAGGAACCCCAGGAGTGGAGGAAGAGGGGCAGATAAACTCCCGAGCGTCCCCGGAGAGCAGGCCCATCCAGGTGTGGGGAGGACGCCCTCCTCTGAGGCCCAGCAGCTCGGAGGGGAGTGTGCGAGCAGCGCTCAGTCAGCTGTCCGCCCAGACTCACGGCTCTCATCTTAGTTTTCTGTCCCAGTTCAGAAAGGGCCACGGATGGACTGAGCTGCCGGCCTCCACTTGGGGGGCTGCGGGGTGCCCTCAATCTCTGGCCAGACGTGGCTTCAGCCGGCAGGGAGGCAGGGGCCCTCCAGTGTTCCCACCCCCGGGGCCTCCTGCAGCCCAGCCCCACAAAGCTGGCTGTTTTGGGGGGGTCCTCAGTTCTGGCTCTCCCCTGGCCAGAGGACAGAAAGCCTTGTGGGCTGGGGACCTTTCCAGAGCCTTCCAGGTTAGCTGAAGCCAGGTGCCCTCCAATTCCACGGCACCTCCTCTCCCCTCTCTCTTTCCCAGCGCCCCCTCCCTGCGCCCCAGATTTCAAAACAAAAGGTAATCGAGGAACAGCCGTCCAGCTGTCACACACCGTGTGCAGACTCTACATAGGGGCCGGCATTTGCCGCCTCCCGAGTACAAGTGCCAGAAGGGAAATCGAAGTGGGCAGGGGTGGCACTGACAGTTGCACAAAGCCGCCCAACCTCTTGGGAGACCCGGGGGACAGCAGAAGGTGACTCACGATAGCACGGCGAAGGTGGCGAGCGTGATGGTCAGGCAGAGCACGGACAGCGAGCAGCCGATGTAGCTGACGGACGAGAGCGCCACCTGGTGTCCGCGCGTGTGCTGTGCGGGAAGCAGAGCGGAGGCAGTCAGCCGCCGCGGGGTCCAGGCCCTAGAGGGGGACTGGCCCTGTGGTTAATGTGGCCAGAGCCTGATCGCGGGGCTTCAGGCTGGAAGGGGTCCCAGGGCTAATGCAAAGCTGAGCACGAGGCAGCCACTAGACCGTCCGGGCTTGGTGGTGACCGCCAGTGCCTGCCTCTCCCCCTGACGCCCTGGTGTTGCCACCCAGAGGGCCAGTCCTTTGGTGTTGGCCCTTGGTTCTGCGCATTTCAGACGCTCCAAATGGCTCCACCCATCGCTCACATCCCTCCACCCGCCCAGCCCCTGCGCTGCGACCGCATCTCCTCCCTTCCCCCACTGCTCCCCGCACCGGCGGCCCGCCTGCCCCGTGCCTCTGCGCCCGGTATGCAGGGTTCTCTTACAAGCCTGACCCATAGGCCCCGGTGCAAGTCCCAGCTGACGACCTAGGAGTGAACTTTCACATGTGAAGTGCTCGGAGCAATGTAAGAGTTTGCTGGTATCCCTGACGCCCAGTAGAGCATAAACATACGCGGTAAGTCCAGTGGGTGCGAAGGACGGTGACAGCAACCACAGCTCACCTAACAGCACAACTCAGGACTCCAGAAACTGGCCTCTCGAGGTCACATACATCTGACCCTGGGATCCAAGAAACCCCGTGCTTCCTAAGCCACACGCCTAGGAGCGCAGCTTCCCTCAGAGGTTCCTGCTCCCCTGCAGCATCGAAGACCCAGCCTGGAGCTCGCTCTGCACTGGCGCCGGCGCCAGACCTCAGGGTCCCTGCAGCCTTGGCCAGGACACCGGGGACCTCGGCCTCCAGTAAACTGCCTTCTTCCCTGTTCCCCGGGACTTAATTGGGAACAAAAGGAGGCAACCTGAGGTACGGAAAAGGGCTGTTGTCCAGGACGCGGGGCCCAGGAGGCCCCACCAGGAAACGTAAGTGGGTCACAGGGAACAATCTGGGAGCCAACCGGCCGGTTTCCGAGAACTGATAACTTAATGAGGGGTCAAGAAACACTTTCAGTCCCTGGCTGAATCCCTGGCAGGGGAGGCGGAAGCCTGGACCCAGCAGCCCTGGACAGGGGGGCGGGAGGGCCCTCATGGGTAACCCCTGTCTGTGCAGGAAAACAAGCTTCCTAGACAGGAGGGGCCACCAGTGCGTTCCTGCAGCAGGCTTCTCGGCAACATCCCAAGATCTGGACCCTAAAGTTCTCCATCTGCAGATAGAAAGGCCGAGCGGTGCTCTGAGCCATCCCGAGTCTGAGGAAGACAAATGGAAATATACTCCTAGAGCCACTTGCCTGTACTGTATTGCTTCACACTAGTTCCTGAGCGATGCTGTCACTGCTCTTCTGGGAAATGACGCTCCTGGTTTTAGATAAGTTTCGGAAAAGCTGCACTCTGTATCTGCCTTTAAAGACTTCTGGTGAATACAAGCAACTTAAGGCTTCTGAGACTCCTTCAGGTAAATATATAGATAGAGAGAGCTATGTCAAACTTGGCATTTCTCAAACTCTTTGGGGGAGGGGAAGACAGTACCTCTTCGGAAGTGCCGTTACTTCAAGCGATACTTTTCAGAAACGGAGAACTAAAACCAGGTGAGGAATCACTAACATTATACCAACTATGTCACCTTTCTTCGCTGTCTCGTGAGACAGCTGAAAAGTCCTGTCCCACCATCGCGATGATCTCTGCCTAGAGGTGTAGGGAAGTATCAGTTACCAGACCATCAACCGTTCTTGGAAACTAAGGTCCGCCTCTGCAGCACTCACCTAATTGAAATTAACTTAAATAATCAATGGAAATGAGAGCAAATGAAGGAGAGCAACACGTCAGTATCCAAGAGCTAGCCTGGCCCCCGTGACACCTTCACCCCATTGCCACTGGGACGTCCCGTTCCTAGTCTGGCCCTGAGCCCAAGTTCTCCGCATGAGTCCTCGCACCCCAAAGTCTCAGCTCTACCCGTCCCTGTTCATCGTTGTACTGCCCAAACATCTCACAGCCCCCTAGTGGTATGCGTCCCACTCTGATACTGCTGTCCCATTTCACGGGAGAGTCTTCTTACTCCCAGAGAGATGGTGGGCTCTTTAAGGACAGAGATCACGTTCCTGAAACTTCCACTGTCTCATCAACCACGGCTCTGAGAACAGCAGGGTACTACTGAGAATGATGGTTTTCCACAGGTATTTGCTGAAGGTTTTAGGGTAGAAACAGCCCTCAAGTCTACTCCCCTGACTCCCCCACTGATTCACCATAAAAGATGAATTTAATCTACATCACTGTTCGCATACCTCTTAGAGAGATAATAAAAGTTTACCTCCTCCACTCACAGAGCTGTAGGGAGCTTCCAGTAGGCTCACGTGAGAGTTCACTGCACAATGTAGAAGCTTCCAGGCGTGAGGGCTGTACCTGGCCAGCCACACTAGCTGAAATCTTTCCCTGTTTTCTGCACACACGGTCGGCCTAGAGCTTCTGATAAACGGGAGTCCAGCCCTATTCTCAGACCCACACCTACCCAACCCTGTGCCATATGCCTTCCAACCCCACCATCAACCAACCCTATTACCAACCAATTCAACCATCAACCAACCCTATTACCAACCAATTCAACCATCAACCAATCTCACCATCAACCAACCCCACCAATCAACAAACTCTTCATGACAACTTTCACCAAACCCAGACAAAGCCAGCCTCAAGCCAGGCACGATAGGGAACACTTAACAAATGAGACATGGCCCCTCCCTTGCTAACATCCTGGCCAGCCCATCTTGAAATGGTTATACAGAACATAAGGCAAGCTAGATTGGAAGGTCGTATTTTCCATGGCACTTGAATTATAAAGTGAGGCCATAAGGTAAAAATGATAGGGGATCAAAAGGACCCTTGAAAACCCCTAAGATCCCCCATAATCTGGAGCACCCACAGTCTGTGCAGGAACCTCATATATCCTTCTTCTGTACAGTGGTCTGAACAGCACTGAGGCAGACCAAAGGAGGGACCAGGAGAAACTTGCCGGCAGACGTCGGGGTCTTCAGACCTTTCTGGTTTCAAACAGCTGTCAAATCCACAGAGCAGAATGGTGTGTGTGTTGGTGGGGGAACGATCTGAGAGACCCTGGTTGCCTGAAGGGTTTACTTCCCTCTCCTTTTATATAAGAGCTTTATAACTTTAACACACGTTCAGCCCACTGGGTCGTCACTGTGTTAAGTGAACTTGCACCCTGTGTTAAATGCGGCTCCACTGCAAAGAGCCTGTGCCTTGTGAAGTTGGACGGGAGCGGGTGTGGGCTTCACACAGGCCCCGACACACGGCAGGAAGTGCACACAGAGGACAGGAGAGGGTCTCCTGGGCTGGAAGCAGCACGCTCTCTAAGTGGAGAGGTCCACGGAGACAAGAGTTGACGGTCCTGCTCGTGTCGGGGTCCCCGGCATCCAACAGAGGACTGGCAAACTCCAGATGCTCTAGAGATGAACCAAAGATCAGAATGCCTGTCTGGGGTAGTGGAGCACTCACAGAAGAGTGGATGGTTAAGAGGGGAAGAACGGAGCTGCCTTTATTGGGCACCTGCTGCATGCAGGCGCCGAACCCGCAGAGCAGCCTGTGGGCATCCTGGGCCCCCATCTGCGTCAAGCATGTATTAAGCGCCCACTGTGTGCCAAGCCTGGGGCTTGCACTGTGGGGAAAGCAGGTCATGCGCAAAGGCATAAACGGATAAACACAAGAGGGAAGAAATAAGGATGCCAGTTCTGAGACTGACCAGGCTGTGATGGACACAGAGGCCATGGTGGAGGTGATCGGTGGGGGACGGGGAGGGGGGCCCAGACCTGAGAGTCATCCTGGGTCCCCCCTATCCCCTCAGAGCCCACACTCAGCCAGCCCTGTCGGTCCCTCAGCTGACAAGTGGCCACACATCCCTCTTTCTCCCCAGTTTCCAGAGCCCCTGCCTTAACCTCCTCTACCCCCTGGACCCCTCACTGCTCCCCACTTCAGCCAGTCGCCACTCAGCACACATGGCTCCCAGCTGACCCGCCTCCTGGGCACCCCTGCACCTAGAATGAAATCCACATCCTTCCCAGGGTCTCCAAGGCCCCCGAGGGATCAGCCCCGCCTGCACCTCTGCCTCCACCACCTCAGTCACTCCGTCAGGAGGGTCCACGCCTCTGGAAAGATTCAGCAGAGGGGACTGAACATAGGAAGTAGGTGTAAAAGTGTGGGAAACCCTGAAAAAGGAGATGATGGTGAGGGTCCCCAGAGAACAGCCACAGCAAGAGCCTCTGCCCTTGTAGGGTGGGAGGGACAATGGGAAGGGTGATGTGAGTGGACCTGGGGCCACTGGCAGAGCTGGAAACACAGCAGGCCTGTCCCATGAGCTGAGGTCGGCGGCGGAGGGGGCACGGCAGCAGCAGGGGCCACGGAGGTGACACAGGCAGCGACAGGAGCATGTGAGCGAGAGCAGAGGTGTAGCACTTCGTGCCTGGCTCTCATTGGCTGGGCTCGGCAGGAAAGCAGTTGTCAGGGGAACCTGCGGCCGAGCAGAGCGAAGGACAAGTGGGGACACATCTGAAAGCGCGCAGCCCACTCGCTGGATCAGCCCGGGTGCGGATGCTCTCAGCCCCTCGCTGCCCCTGGACCCTGTGTTCCATTTCCTCTGCTTCTGCCACCCAACCCCCAGCTCTTCGCCAGGCCAGCTCCGTCCCGCCTCTGGTCTCCGCTCCTGCTGGGATCCAGGTGGAGCTGCCCTCCCCCCCCCCCCCCCCCCCGGGGCGGCTGAGCCACAGCGCCTTCCTTCAGCCCTGGACAGGAGGGGCATGCAGCCCCTGGGCAGCCGGGGGTGTGGTGACAGTCCCTGGGCTTAACAAGCTGCAGGTTCTGCCGGCCACACCCACTGCGCTGATTCCAGACTGCAGGTGAATCTCACATTCCAGGGGTGGAAATAAGCCCACAGCCCCAAGGACAGGCAGAGATGAGCTTCTGTCCAAAGTTCATCTGTACCAGACCGTCGGCACCTGGTCTGGTACCCACAGCCCTGCAGCGGTGCATCGGGTGGGATCTCTCCCCACGGGATGCATGAGGACTTGGCTCCTATGTCTTTCATCGGGTGGGATCTCTCCCCATTGGATGCATGAGGACTTGGCTCCTATGTCTTTCATCGGGTGGGATTTCTCCCCGCGGGATGCATGAGGACTTGGCTCCTATGTCTTTCAAAAGATGTCAGTGACTTGCCTTCCTCAGGCTAGTTACCTCATCAAAGGAGTCAGCGGGGGCGAGGACAGAGCCCCTTCACTCCCTTGTTACCCAGACCAGGCTCCTGGGGATGCCTCACCATCTCCCCTCAGCCACACAGCTTGTGTACCGGTCTGGGGCCGGCTAGGAAAACAGTAACCGCTTTAGCCTCTCAAAGATTTGGAAATTTAATTCAGGGCAGTGTTCACAAAGGGGAGAGGGGAACAGAGATGCCACAGGGATGATGGCGTGACCCAGGCATTAATCACAGCAGGAAGCCACCTGCTCTGGCCCATGGTCACCTGGGGAAGCCAGGGCCACGGGCTGCAGGAGCTGCCCAGCGGGAGGCTGCCAAGACAAGGCCAGGAAAGCCGCCTGAGGCTCGCGAGAGAGGGTGGGCATGGGGCCTCACCACCTTCCCCTCCCATCTCCTACCAGAGCCCCAAGGGGCAGGGACCTGGGAAGCCAGCCAGCAGCCATCAGCCCTGCGATGCAGAGCCCAGCGGGGGAAGGGGTGCATCTAAGAGCAAAGGCCCGGGACCTGGACAAGACTGGGGTCCTGGGGAACGGATCTCCCCTGCGTCCAGCCCTGGGCAGCCCAGCCGAGGGAGCCGAGGAACCGCCGGCCCTGCCGCTGAGGCTGCCAGCCCCCGAGACAGCAACTGGAAGCTGTGTGACCTCCAGCTTTACACGGGGGTGGGACGGCGGTAGCTCAACACTGAGACTGCAAAGCACGTACAGCCTCTGTTGGGGGAGGCACGTGGACCCGAGACACCAGTCACCCCAACACTCTCTGCACGGAGGCGGGGCTGGAGCAGACCCCTCCCCATAAACGGTGGCTTCGAGCATCTGTGAAAAGTTAAAGCCTCGCGCTGCTTGACCCAGCACGTCCCCTGTCACGGTGAAGGGAAGGGCGTCTGCACACAGATACTTATTGTCTGCAGCAGCCAGACTGTCGCCACCTGATGTCGATCCGCAGAGAAATCACGGGGTGGGCGGGGCGAGGTACGCAGTGGTGAAAATGAATGCGGTAGGTCCGCGTAGACAGAGATGGAACAGTCACCAGCACGCACCGAAACGTCTTTCAAAAGCGCACAACAGTCTTTACCGCACGCAGCCCTGTGCCAAAGGCACAGCGGGTGACACGGAGACTGTCTCTGCGGTGACACAGCCGGCCGCTGCTCCTGGCGGGGCCCTGGGAGACCCGGGATGGGGTGGGGGGGGCCGGCGTGCTCAACCCTGCCTTCTGTGTTGTTGCACTTTTCCCACGTGCTGTAGCATCTTTACAGCAAACACACCCCAAGGGATTGTCCCTGGCTTCACCTCAGGCCGGCAAGGAGCCCTTGGGCTCCTGTGGGGCTCCCCAGCCCCTGACACAGGGGGCGGCAGCTTATCAAAGATGGTTCCCCTTTGCCCCTTTTTCCACCACCATGCGGAGATCCATAATGCTTAGGACAAAAAATGTGGAATCTACCCGATCTGGGTCATAACACACTTCAATCCCCAACTCAGTCCTCCAGCCCGGAGCTGACCACCTGAAGCACTGGGGTGCCCTTGGCCTCCCTGCCCTAGCCTCTATCTCTCTCTCTCTCCTGTCTCCCCCGCTCTGGGGGGCTACACATCAGTCTTTGGATCCTCGGGATGGAGACGCCCCAGCTCCACCCTGGCTCATTCCCGGCATCCTCGCTCCTGGCCACCATGCTCACACCCCAACCCCACGGAGGGAGCTCTCGAGCCTGAGGGCAGCCCTGAGAGAGGACCCCTCGGGGACCCTGCTGTCAGCTTCCCCTGCAGCTCAAGCCCCATCACAGCTCCAGAGCAGATGCTTCTCAGAAGATTCTAGGAGAAATGAGGCAGTGGCTGCTTTTCCCCTGAAGTAGCAGCCTGGGTCTCGGTGGAGGACTCTGGGGGATAATGAAATTTGCCAGCTGGTGGGGGGGAGTCCTGACCCCACAGAGAGGCACCGTTCCCAGGACAGCAGGGCCGGGCCCATGGCCAAGCTGATATCCCCACAGCACCAGGCTGCTGTCTCCTGCACCCTAATGTCTGCTCCTACCTCTTCAGCCTGTTTCCACCAGTCCCACCCAGGTGGTCGCACGCCTGCTTGCCTGGGGCTCTAGGGGGGAGAGAGGAGATGGCAGGCAGTGGCCCAGCCCCAGAGCTCAGCCAACATGCCCACCCCAGAGAGGCAGCAAGGCAAGGACTCAGGGAAAGGGCCCTAGGAAGCCCTAGAGGGAGACAGGAGGGAGAGAGATGGGAGGGGCAGGGGAGGGGGGAGGCAGGAGGGAGAGAGATGGGAGGGGCAGGGGAGGTAGGAGGGGGGAAGGGAGGCACTGTCTGCACCTCTCCAGTGCCCCGCTCAGCACCGTCCCAGGCTCTCCGGAGAGGCTGGTGAGATTCACTCCGTGGACGTGGATGGTGGCGGGTGGGAAGAGGAAGTTCCTGGTCCGAACACAGCCTGGAAGGGCTTGGCTGGTGAATCAGCAGAAGGGAGAGAGCGGGGGTGCAAGGCAGAGCCCAGAGGACCGTCCAGGACCCAGCGGGAGCCTGTCTGCTACCCTTTCCTGCATAACTGCAGGGACCAGGGAACAGGAGTGATGCGGGGCCTTTCTGGGTCTGCAAGAGGAAGGCATCAGGACCGGCCCCTCCGTGTGCAGATGCACAAGGTGAGGCATCACATCCTGGGGGGGAATAAAGGCAAAGCAGGGGACTTTTCAGCTCCCTCCTCCCGCAGGACCCCCGTCAACAAGGAGACAGTAGTCCTGACTCTGCACCTAGAGGCTCAGGACGCTGCCGTCCTCCGGAAGAACGAAAGAAGCGGGAGAGACACCGCCGGAGCTCTGCTGCTGCCTGCGGGAGGCCTGTGGTCCCCAGGCTCAGCCCCGCCCCAGGCCAGTCCCCCCCCTACTCCTCTCTGCCAGGACATCCCAGGCGGGTACTGGTGCTGACATCACCACGGCCTCAGTCAGGCCGAGTGCCTGGGGCTGGGTGCTCCGAGCTCAGTACTTGGGCTGGGAGGTGTCTGACCCCCCCCCCCAGCTCCATGAGGAGGGGGGTCCTCACCCACGTCACAGGCAGGGAAGCCAACCCTCAGAGCGGGCCCTTGCTCAAGGTCGTGCGGTGTGTTGGGGGAGGGACCGAGTGCCTAGCTGACCCGGAAGCAGAGTGGGGCCGCTGCAGGCCACACCCCAGTGATGCGGACACAGCCACTCACAGGAGGTGCTCCTCAGAAGCTGCCTAAGTGACATGCACGCTTGGAGACCCTGGAGGAAAGAACCTGCTTCCCGATGGCGAACCAAGCCCTCGCCAGCACCGGACTAAATGCTGGCCTGGCCTGTCTGCGATACGCCCACCAGGACCACAAATACAGCTCAGAGCGGGGGCATTTCACCAGCCCCAGGGCCGCCTTGTAATTAGGCTCCTGCACCCCTCCCTGGCAGCCAGAGTCTAAGGGTGTGGCAGCCACCGGTGGGTCCTCTAACCATCAGCCAGACTGGACATGGGCCCTGAGAGATGGAGGAGGGGCTCCTATGAAGGCGGGACACCACCCCCTTCCCAGCCCCGCACTGCAGCTCCAGCCTCAGGAAGGCGTGGTGTGCCCCAGCCGTGCCCTTCCTTTCCCACCAGCGGCTAGATTTAGAAATGCCCAGAAGAGCCTGGAGTTTGCGTCAGGACACGGACCCCTCTGAGTCAGAGGCCACAAACGCCAGTGCCTCCAGAGAGGCAGCTTATATAAATTCAGGAGGCCAGCCTGGAGTGTGCATACATACTAGACAAGTGAAACTATTCTTCCAGAAAGAGGCATCTTTATCTCCCTTTCATTTCCAACAGCTCCTCTTAGTGTGTATGTCACTTTCCCAGCGGAGAAAAGAACAAGAAGCATTTTACTGTCTTCCTAAAAGCAGAATAATGAGAACATGATGATGAGCGGGTGAGGGCGAGGGAGGTGATAGGGAGTGGTGGGGACTGTGGAGAACTGCAGTGCACACCCCCACCTGCAGGGAGCAGGGCTGCTCCTCCAGGAGTGGAAGCTCTGTGTGGCCAGATCTTCTTCTTCTTTTTAAGAAAACCAGAAATCCAAAATTTTAGATAATATCTCTGAGTTTTGAAATGTTGACAAATGGCAAAATGGCCATCATTTTAAAAAGTCTACAAATAACAAACGCTGGAGAGGGTGTGGAGAAAAAGGAACCCTCGTACACTGTTGGTGGGAATGGAAATTGATACAGCCACTATGGAGAACAGTATGGAGGGTCCTGAAAAAACTAAAAATAGAATTACCATACGACCCAGCAATCCCACTCCTGGGCATATATCTGGAGAAGATTATAATTTGAAAAGATACGTGCACCCCAGTATTCACTGCAGCATTGTTTATAATGGCCAGGACAAGTCAGACAGAGAAAGACAAACACCATGCGATATCACTCATGTGTGGAATCTAAAATATGATACAAATGAACTTGTCTATGAAACAGAAACAGAGACCTAGAGAACAGACTTGTGGTTGCCAAGGGGGAGGGGGTGGGGGAGGGATGGAGTGGGAGGTTGGGATTAGTGGATGCAAACTATTATATCTCGAATGGATAAACAACAAGGTCCTACTGTAGAGCACAGGGAACTATATTTAATATCCTGTGATAAACCGTAATGGAAAAGAACATGAAAAAGAATGTGAATCACTTTGCTGTATAGCAGAAATTAACATAACGTTGTAAAATGTTATTTTGTCCAACAAAATAAATTTTAAAAAATTAAATACTGACTAAAGGGCTAACTGAAACACGTCCACCAGCCAAAGTCAGCCTGCAGACCACAGGCTGTGACTCTGTCTCAGGAAATAGTTCCTTCCCTGTGGCTGCCAGGCCCCCGGCCCCAGGCTCCCTGACTGATGGGAAGGTGAAGGGGCCCCTGTGGTCCAGCCTTCCCAGGTGCACCTGTCCTGGCACACTGCTCCTGCCGCCTCCCAGGACAGACGTCCAGGCCCAGGCTGCTGTCAAGGAGCCCTTGACGGAGCCAGGGGGCAGCCCCTGATCCTGCCTGCTCTGACTTCCCTTCCTACCTATAAACTCCACTCGTAAGGCAGCCACTGCGGTTACTGCTGCTTCAACAAGAAACCCGGGGTGATACCCGCCTGCCCCCTGCCCCGGATCCTGCCTAGAGCAGAGCCCACCAGAGCATCCGGGCAGCGGAAGCCTCTGTTCCTCGGTCCCCGGCAGCCGCTGCTGGTCGGTCCTCAGAGATGGGCGAGGTTCTAGCGCCCGCCAGCCTCCTCTTGTGCACCTTTGGTCCCTGTGCCTGGGAGTCAGGGTTACCGACTAAACCCGCATGCACTGGGCTTTCGGGCATCCAGTGGGAGTGCTCCTGCATTTCTCCAAGCTGCTCTCCCGTGTGGAACCGACTACCTCATGCACACACTTGTTCAGCCGGCCGCTGCCGCACGCCAGACGCTGGGCACCAGGAAGGAGCCACAAGCAGTGTGCTCTCAGACCCCAGCAACGGCCTCCCCAAGCTGCGAATTGTATTCTTCTCTCATCTGAGGTCATTCCACACAAATGCATTACCAGGGGCGTAACACACAGGCTGGGGGGCTCGGTCCAGTCTCTCCCCACCCTTGTTTGCCTCACTCGGGAAGGCGGGGGTCCAAGGGCAGACCCCCGAGGCGGAAGCTGGGTGGGAGGGGAGCCAGGAGAGACGGGCAGGGAGAAGCAACGCGGGCTCGGAGGAGAGAGCCTGCCCGGGAGCCCAGGAAGGCGCGGGCTCAACGTCAGGGAGCTAAAGGCGTTCATGCTGTTTTCATTAATTCTCCAAAAGCCCCACGGATCTGGCATCTACCTGTGATAACTGCCTTGTTGCTTTTTTTAACGTTCATGAAAACGTTCATTTTTAGCACAGCTAATTTTAAACCATTTTCAAATCGACCTTTCCTGGCGATGAGTAGATATGATTTGCTTCCATGAACACACCCACTGACTGTGTCTAAATCTGGTGTTGCCACTGAGTGGTGGCAGATCTGTAATCACAGATGCTCTGTGACCCCAGTCGTCCAGCTTCCTAGACCGAGCCGCCTCTCCTGCCCCCTCTCCCACCGACAGGCACCAGCACAACTTCCTGCTGAGCGTTTGCCCCTCTGCCCCTCCCACTGCCCCACAGGCCCACCCATGTCACAGAGGAAACTGGATTTAGTCCTCGGTGGGTAAAGGGTCCATCCCGGGGCGTGACCACCAGCCTGAGCTTTGCACAGGAGGGCAGAACTCAAGTCCGGACTCTGCCCCCAGGTGACCTTGGGGAAGTCCCCCAACCCTCATCTGCGAGGCCCGCATGCGAGGCCAGAAGGAGGGAAGAGACCGCAAAACGGTGCCTTTCCTGTGTTCACTGTCACCAGCAGGCAGTCTGCTCTGTGACCTCCAGTGACCCCAGAGCTGCCAGGCCTGCAGACAGAGCACCTGCCCTTCTTCTGGCTCTCGGTCTGCCTGCAGCTCACTGTAGAACAAGTCTTGTTTCCTGCGTCCCTGGAACTGCTCTCCCAAGGGGCAGTCTCACCAGCGTCCTCTGCATCTTACTTCCTGGAGGCCCATCTGTCCCACTCCCCCCTTCAGACCCCTGGCCGAGGTCCCATCACCTGCTACAGAGCACACGTCTGGAATCAGACTAACCCTAACTCGCCCTTCAAATCTGTAACCACCGGCCCAGCCACTTTCACGGGACTTTGACAGACAAGGTGTCTGACTCTAGGGTCTATTCAGAGAGAGGCCTGAGGCCAGCAGTGCCTGGGCACCGCCTGGGCCCTGTGAGCAGGGAACAACCCAGACCTGAGGAACCTAGATCAGCGTTTTCACAAGACCCGACGGTCGCTGAGCACGTGGGGTTCAGGCTGCTGGGCTGCGGACATCGGACTGGCCCAGGCCACGGATACACCTCTCACACGTGGCCTAGAAAGGATAACTAATGACACATCTAAAAATCAAGAGATTTTGCACAAAACCCATCTCCAGCTTTTCTCAATCAAAGAGGGGGCAGCTCCAGTCCGCGTGCGCAGCGGCTGCCCCGTCAGCCGGGCAGGGGCTCTCAGTTCACCACACCCACACCCTCCGCGATGGCCTCCACCCCCGTCGTTCTGGCGGCCTCTCGGCACCTCGGGCATTTGGGTCTGAAGCTCCCTGGCATGTGTCCTGGGAGCTGCACCAGCCTCCTTGCCATTCGTGCTCAGGCCTCACACCCACGGCTCCTCTGCCCGGACGCCCTTCCATCTGCGTCTGCATGGCTCCCCCGCACCCCCCGGGGTCTCTACCCGTCGCCCCCCGCTCAGGAGGCGCTGCGGGGCCACCTTTGTCTTCCGGCCTGACCCTCCCATGTTTGCCCTCACAGGCCGTGTCTCCATCCGCACTCAAGACCTTGAGCACTGCATTTTTCCAGAATAACGCCTAAAAAGCCTAGGGGTCACCTGGATCTCAATAGTTCACCGATGAATGGACGAGAGACCACAGGCTGGGCCACCCCGCCCTCTGGGCTTCATTTTCTCCACTTGTCACAGGACAAGGAGGGGGCTTGGTCACAGGACCACTCAGGCCCTCCGGGCACTACTGACAAAGGTTCTGCGTGGCGGCAGGGCGGTGCCTTTGCCAGGGGCTAATGTGAGTGGCTGGACTCTCCCCTGTGACACCAGAAGGTTGCAGACTGAGCCACAAGGGCCGAGGCCCGGGCAGGAGGGAGGAGAAGGGGGCCTGGGTGGAGGACAGAGGCGGAGGGTGAGCCTCACAGAGGCCGTGCTTCTCATCTGCCAGGGCCTGATGTGCCAGGAGATATGAGTGGTGTCAGGACCCGTGGACTAGGATAAGCAAGGGTGGCAGAGGAAGCAACTGAGTGGACGGGTCAGTAGAGCGGACGTCTCGTGCAGTCAGGGGAGCTGATGCTCGGGCCTCACGAACAGGGGCTTACTCTCCCGACTTCAATGCACTCTGCTATGTTGTCATCTTATTTCATTTTTCTTTAAATCACTGGCAACGGCCCACCGCACTGACCTCCCCGGCTACCAACGGTTCACAACCCGGCATGCACCCCGACTTAGGATCGAAGAGCTGCAGGTCAACGAGAGAAAGGTGTTTCTTTCTGTTTTTCCTGTTTTTTTGGCTGCGTCGGGTCTTCGTTTCGGCATGCGGGATCTTTCGTTGCGGCGCACAGGCTTCTCTCTAGTTGTGCCGTGTGGGTTTTCTCTCTCTAGTTGTGGCGCACGGGCTCCAGAGTGCGTGGGCTCTGTAGTTTGCAGCACGCGGTCTCTTTTGCTGAGTTGCGCAAGATCAGTAGTTGTGGCGCACGGGCTTAGTTGCTCCGTGGCAGGTGGGATCTTAGTTCCCTGACCGGGGAGGGAGCCTTTGACCGAGCACGTGTGAGGGATGGAAACGAAGAGGGAGGAGGTGTCAGTCACTCAACTGCCCCCGAAAGGTCACACCTTCAAGAAAATGCTCCCACCGGGACTGTTTGTGGGGGGGGGGGTCACACCTGCCTGGACAACAGGTGCGCTGGGCGGACAGGTGGGCTTGCACCCCTCAAGTCTATGACAGAACTGCCTGCTCGGAAACTAAAGGTGCTGCGTCAACGCCTGGGCTTCATTTCACGCGTCGTCAGTTTTCCCAGGAGTAACCTGGCAACTCCTGGCGACTCCATCTGATGGCGTTGCTGAGAAGTCTGCTCAGCCCACCCTCGCTTGAAGCTTCATCGCGAGCAGAGCAGAGGGGGTCATCTGTTCAGATCGACATTTTGCGTGTGTCTGTGCGGGGAGTTTGCAGGGTGGGGGGTGGACCAGCCCCCATGTCCTCCTAGGGATCGCCAGGAACTCCTCTCCTGAGTCTCCATAAGTAATCCACAGTCTGCTTGTAAAATCCATGATATGCTTTGCAATGTAAAGAGCGCCCTGCTCACCACCTTCCACCCGCAATACGCCAACCTCATCAGCCCTCCTGCCCTCTGCGCTCGCTGTTCTCAGCCTGGAATATTCCTCTCCCAGGCCTTCTAGAGAAAAGACTCTGCTGGCCATTCAAATGTCACTTCCTCGGAAACAACGCCCCAGATCACACTCCCCGAAGGCGTCCCCCCACCCCACCTGCCTTCTCCTCCATCGCTCCCTCCAAGGTTCTTCCTACACTTACTGCTCTTTGAACTTACTGATTTACCCCCTCATTTGTTTATGCTCTGTCTTTCCCACTCGAATATAAACTACTCCAAAGCAGAAACGCATGGTTTTTCTTGTTTACAAATGAACTTCTGGGCCTGGCGATACACCCAATAGGTATTTGTCGAATGATGGTGGATAAGGAACCAACCCTTAGGTAAATACTGCTTGCAGTCTGGGTGTTGCTATAAGAACCACACCTTCCCTAACAAAACCGATGCAATCACAGGCTCATCAAATGCTTCCTGACGCCCAGTGTGTGCAGTGCCTGGGCTACAACACTCAGGAGAACAGAGTCTGTTCATAAACAGACAGACCCTGCGAGTGGATGTACCCTGAGAGGGCAGGGCCGCGTGACGGGTGGCGGGTTTGCCAGAGCAGGTCATACAGCAACGGAGACTCAGCCGGCCCGGGGCATCTTATTGCCCGTCAGCCGCCACCTCCCTTCCCTCAGGCACACGGGAGTGGGGAGGTCAGAGCATCCTCTTGACAAGTGGCCGGTGTGCCGAGTGGCTGGGGGACTCAGCTCCACTGACATAGGAGGAGAAAGCCCCTACCCAGCTGCAGCCCCACTGCTTCAGGTGAGAGCTCTGGCCCAACATCACCACAGATCTTCAAGAGCAGCCAGAAATTCACAGTCATAAAAAATCTTCAATCTCCAAAACCAGTGTGGGATGAAACCAAACCTGTCTCCAGGTGCCCGAGCCGCCCTGCATCTTAGGAGCTCCTAGGAGAAGCCCCATCGACTCCCTGCTCTCCCACCCCTACCAGGAAATTCAATTTTCTCTGTGGGCCTAAGAAACCAAGGAAGTCATCACGCTCAGGTGTCAGGGACTGAGCATAGTTCAGAGGATCCTACCACGGGGCGTCTGCATTTTTTTAAGTTATTTATTTATTTTTGGCTGCATTGGGTCTTCGTTGCGGTGCGCGGGCTTCTCATTGCGGTGGCTTCTCTTGTTGCGGAGCACGGGCTCTAGGCGCTCAGGCTTCAGGAGTTGTGCTGCGTGGGCTCAGTAGTTGTGGCTCGTGGGCTCTAGTGCACAGGCCCCAGTAGTTGTGGCTCGCGGGCTCAGTAGCTCTGCGGCACGTGGGATCTTCCTGGACCAGGGCTCGAACCCGTGTCCCCTGCATTGGCAGGTGGGTTCTTAACCACTGCGCCACCAGGGAAGCCCCACATCTGCATTTTTAAAGATCACTCTGTCTTCTCTTACAAGCTATGCCTCCCTTGAACCACAGAAGTTAATCTCTAGTTCTTAGTGCTGACCAAGCCTAGTAGGCAATAAAGATTAAATATTCTGAAGCAGAGAAACCCAACCAGGAGGGGCCTCTTCCATCCTTAACCTGAGGATAGACGTCCTGGCCCCGTTTGGAGAGGAGGACGCAGGGGGTGGTCGGAAATCCCCTCCCCCACCTCAGGGCTCACTCCCGCTGGGACTGGAAGTCAGGTCCCTCAGAAACAGGTCCAGGGCCCCATCTGCAGCCCAGGGTCTCCTGCCTCACAGCAGAAATGCTCCGAGGACACGGTGTGGCCACCCTGGACATAGATGCAGCTGTATGCCACCACTGGTGACACTTTCTCTGGACATCCAGGCACACTGCTTATAGCCGAGGACCTCGCTCTGCTGGACACGCCCATGGCACAGGGAGGGTTTCACAGCTCAGTGACCAGAGACAGAAAACGCGGCCATGACCACCTCCTAGGCGGCACGTGCATCCTCGAGAGGGACCCAGGGTCTGCACAGGCGCTGGCTGAGGAAACCTGGAGCACAGGACCTTCTGCCAAAGAAGCGGAGCCTCGTGGGGGTCCCCAACCACTGGGCCTCCCTACCTGCGCAGGCTCCCGTCTGCCCTGCTGCGGCTGAAGTCCCCGGCGCTGACGACGAAGACCTGCCACCCGGCCCCCACTGCAGGCTGACGGAGAGGGGGCACCTCTTCGCAGTCCAAGAGCCCCTCCCCACCTGGCGCTTACCTCCAGCGGGACCACCTGCATCAGGATGGCGAAGTTGGTGAGGTGTGTGCAGCGGCAGACAGAGTAGCTGAGGTTCCCTTCGGCGAGAGCGCAGCCCTGGTTCGACCAGATGCCTTCTCCGGAGCTGAGGACACAGGAGGAACCGTCAGTGGGAAGCAAAGCCCACCCTTGGCCCGTGGGCTGAGACAGCATCCTCACCACCAGGCTGAGGAGGCTAGGGTGTTTCTGGTGTTGATCAGGCCCCACGAAACAGCACCTCTTTCCTCCCGGGAGGGGAAAGCGGCATAACCACTTTGGCCCAATCACTTTGCAAAACACCTGGTCCAACAGCCAATAAATATGGAGTGCCTACTGGCCATCTGTATGTCTTCTTTGGAGAAATGTCTATTTAGATTTTCTGACCGTGTTTTGATGGTTGTTGTTGTCGTTATTGAGTTGTATGGGCCCTTTGTATATTTTGGAAATTAAGCCCTCGTCAGTTGCATCATTTGCAAATATTCTCTCCCATTCCGTAGGTTGTCTTTTCATTTTGTTTATGGTTTCCTTTGCTGGGCATATACCCAGACAAAACTTTAATTCAGAAAGATCCACGCATCCCAATGTTCACAGCAGCACTGTTCACAACAGCCAAGACACGGAAGCAACCGAAACGTCCATCAACAGATGAATGGATAAGGAGGATGTGGCACGTATATACAATGGAATATTACTCAGCCATAAAAAAGAATGAAATAATGCCATGTGCAGCAACGTGGATGGACCTAGAGATGATCATACTAAACAAAGTTAAGTCAGAAAGACAGAGACCAATACCATATATCACTTCTATGTGGAATCTAAAATACAACACAAATGAACATATCTATGAAACAGAAACAGACTCACAGACCTAGAGGGCAGACTTGTGGTTGCCAAGGGGGAGGGGGGTTGGGGGAAGGATGGAGTGGGAGTTTGAGATTAGTAGATGGAAGCTATTATATATAGAATGGATAAACAACAAGGCCCTACTGTAGAGCACAGGGAACTATGTTCAGTATCCTGTGATAAGCCATCATGGAAAAGAAGATGAAAAAGAATGTACACATCTATAACTGGATCACTTTGCTGTACAGAAGAAATTAACACAACATTGTAAATCAACTGTACTTCAATAAAATCTAGAAAGCGTGAAGTGTGCGGGTCCTGCAACCCAGCAATCCCACTTCTAGAGAATTCTGAGCTCTGTGCACAGGGATGCGTCTGGGGTATTTACTGAATGATACGTGATACTAGAGAACATTTTAAAGTTACCTAATGTCCACCTCGGGGACCTGGATAAAATGTGGTAGGGTATATACATCAGTCAAAAGCAGCATGTATCCATATGGATAAAACACAGAAACTTAATATACAATGTTGAATGCGTAATAATGATGCAAGGGCATGACACGAAAGAAGATCGTATATTTTCTATGAACATAACCGTAAATGATAGATAAATTATTGAGAAAACTCCCCACAGAGAGGGCAAGAGACCAGGATGAGATGTAAAAGTCTTTTACATATTTACTTTTTTATAATTTTTTAAAGGATAATGTTTTGACGTACTACTTGCTTTATTTCTTAAAGTATCAACCTAGACAAAAATGACTTGAAGCAAAAATACACAAATGTTAACTGTGGTTCACTCTTGTGGTGAGAATATGAGCGACTACAATTTTCTTCCCTGTATCTCTCTATATTTTCAAATTCACAAAAAGGATGCTTAAATGGTTCTTCCCAGAAATTGCAACTCTGAGTGATCAGCAAAGACAAATCTTTGCTTCGGCCAAAGGCAGGGGCCCCTGGGGAAAGCTTTTATAAAGCTGAAGAAATTTAAAGGCTCTAGTTTCTCTTTGCTTTCATTCAGTTTTCACGGCAATGTCAGCCGTGGATGAGAAAGGTGGCCGCCCCAGAGGGGTGATGGGTAAACACAGTCCTGCCGCGCTCCTGCGGTGCTCTGTGAACAAAGCACGCACTAGTGGCATCTTTATTTTCATCCCTGAGGCAGAGGGTGTCCCTGTGAGGATGCTGTGCGATTGTAGCTCTCGGTGAGCTTGGGCAGCGTGGAACCCGAGGGAGAGGTGGGAAGGGTCGTCTGGAGGAGGCTGAGGGGTGGCACTGAGCCTGAGGGCCGAGGCTCGGGGACAGCAGCTTCAGAGGCAGCGTCTGTGATGAGTGAGGTGGGGAGCATTCAGCAGAGACCAGAAAGCACAGCCAGCACCACTCGAACCTACCAGTTTTCAGGAGCAAACGCCCAGTAACGTCAGGATTAAAGGGCCTTAAAGACGGGCACGTCCTGCCCCACCCTACCACCTGTTAGGGCTAACCTGTCCCCGGCCCGCGAGGAGAACCAGCGACACCGGCTGCTGGGCTGTATGTGACCTTTGTCCATAGAATGTATGGACACTTGAATTAGAGGGTGACCTGAGAAGTAGCGGGCACGAATTCGGGGAGCGTGGTCCTAGGATGGAACGTGTCCCCTCTGCTGGCGCCAAGAGTGACTGTGAATTAAAAACCATGAAAGTCACAATTTCCCAAATGGAGCCACGAAGCCGTAACGATGTCTTCATTAACCAGGGGAGCTGAACCCCGCGTGGCATCACCTCTGTGTGCATGTAAAGATCCACGTCCCAGGGAACCCGCGGAAACAAGAAGCCTGGTTCCCCGACTTGTGAGTAAATAAATCTGCCATGGCAGCCAGGTCAAGAGATAGCAAATAACAGGAAAATACGTGTCTTACCCTGTGACCTAGGAAGTTGGCATCTGAGCAGAAAACTGTTCTTTCACGTGCATAAATGGAATGTGTGTATATAAATATGAAAAAAATACTACATGTCAGTGAAAAGAGATGTGGGCAGAACACAAAATGAGGATGGTGGAATGATGCAAGATACGTGGAACTAAACAACACCATATATTTCCCAAGAACATAAATATAAAACATGCATAAATTATCAAAAAATACACACAAAAATCTCCCCACTGTGGCTACTACAGGCAAGAGGAGAGATCAGGATAAGATCTAAAGGTCCAACGGGACATATGCTCTTCTTATAATGTTTTCTTTTTTAAAAGAATAATGTTTTGATATATTGCTTCTATCATTTGTTAAAGTGTAAGTCTAGGGAAAAAAGTGACACAGAATTCTAAGCTCAGTGAGAATATCTTTCAAAAATAAAAGTCCGCTGAACCTCCTGCCAGCAGACTCACACTACAAGAAAAGTTACAGGAATATACCAGACGGAAACTGTGATCTACGCAAAGAAATGAAATAGCTGGAGATGGAAAAAAATGAAGGGAAATACGCAGTTATTATTTTCTTGATTTGAATTGCTTTAGAGGATAACTAACTTTCTAAAGCAAAAGTCCTAGCAATGTATTGTGCGTTTCTGGCATCTGTAAAGGTAAAATGTACAACAAGAATAGTGCAAAGGATGGGCAAGAAGAATTGTGAAAAGATTGTTGTAATGTCTCAGAATACATGTGTGGTGGTATAAAATATTATTGGAAGGTAGACACGGATGAATTAAAGATATATACTCTAAGCCCCAGGGCAGCCACTACAAAAAATTAAAAGGAAGTACACACCAGAGGTCAATAGGAGAGAGAAAGTGGCACCAAAAATACACACTTGGGGGGTGGGATAGGGAGGGTGGGCGGGAGACACAATAGGGAGGAGATATGGGGATATGTGTATATGTATAGCTGGTTCACTCTGTTACACAGCAGAAACTAACACACCATTGCAAAGCAATTATACTCCAGTAAAGATGTTAAAAAAAATACACACAAAAATCCAACTGGAGTAAGAAAAAGAGAGTATAAGAAGCAACAAAATAAAAGTAGATCATAACCTGGACAGGTGTGTGACCGAGATGGACACCCTGGGCGCCCTCCCGCCCCTCCTCTGCTCCCTTCTCGCCCCGGGACCCTCCCACGCAGATAGTACCTGAAGTCCAGGAAGGCGCAATACAGGAAGATTCGGTTGCTCTCATTGGTAGCCTCGATGTACTGCCTTTGAGTCTGAAATGACAGAGGATGGGCACGCCTCATGATCCAGCCGGAGAAGCCGAGCTGCCAAAGCTGATGTGAGAGCCGCACCCTCACAGCCCACAAGACCCCACGGGGTTGGCAATACACAAAGCCCTTGACCTCCCATCGCAACCCTTGTGGTCGGAGAGGGCGGGTCACCCGGCCCCATCTCTCTCCCGGCTCTCCTTTGCCAGGGCTGCCGCCTCAGGGCCTTTGCACTTGCTGTGTCCTCCCTCTAGAAAGCTCTCCCCCAAGACAACGCCGTGGCTCCCACCCTCCCGGCATTCTCCTCAGGAGACCCTGCCGGCTCACTCAAAACAATACCAACCTGCCCATTCCTCTTACCCCGTTTTTTCATAGCACTGATCTCCACGCAGCACATTATGTGTTTACTCATTTATTTGTCTGCTGTCTTCCTCTCTAGAGCATGCACACAGTGAGCTATCTCGTTTACTGCTGTGTCCCTGGTGCCTACCCTCGTGTCTGGCACACAGCAGGCGCTTACTAAATATTTATTGAACCAAAAAATGGACAAAAGAACAAATAAGTGAACAGTTCCATCAATGACCCTGTTCCTAGGATTCTCGCTCGTCCCTGGGCTTTTCTGGGATGCCAGCTCAGGGCACCTGGCAGCAGCTGCTCTGCCCTCAACGCTATGCAGAGACTCGTCCAGGAATCTTGCCAGGGAGCTTGGGAAGCCAGCGGCACCACAGGAGACTGGGATCAATGGTATCTAATCGACTCCCAATCAATAGTTCAAGAGCCTCTTATTTGATGTCCCCGGACACGCAACCACCGGGCTGGGCTGCAGGAGAACGTGTGGGTCAGAAACCGATAGGGGCATCCTCTCGCTGAGCACCCACTGGTTCAGGAGAGAGGGGCCTGGTACTCAGGGAGTTGAGCTTACCTGAGCCTCAAACCCTATAAGGAAACTCAGGGAGCAACACAACCAAAGGCTCAAGAAAGTCCATGGGAAAAACCCTAAAAAGGTTAAGCCTCCCTTTTCCTCACCCTGTTTTTAGGCTGCGTCCGAGACGCCTGACCTCATCCACATGCCACCTGGGCCACCCCAGCTGGCACCCCATCCCACGTTCAATGCTGAGGATGGTTTTCAAAGAGTGGTCCTCACAGTAGCCTCAGCATCACCCCAGGCCGTCCCTGGGCCCCAGCACAGAATCAGAAACTCTAGGAGTGAGGACGGGCTCTGGATTTTCCCAAGTCCTTCAGGTGATGCACATGACCTGAGAACCACTAAAAGCTGGACAGAGTCTGCCTATTCTGTCCCCTCCTCGTGTCTCAGCCTGCTGTGACCCTCATGCTCAGTCACAGACAGCCCTGTGGCTGCAGCCATTTAGAGCCACAGAAGATCATTAGCAGGGGAACTGCAGTGTGCGATGTGCGAACCCCACAAAATCGAAAATACACGTAAGAACCTGCTGGTAACCCCCGCCCACCCTCAGCGAGGCTTCCTTGGCCCCGGGCAGGACCAGACCCTCCAGGAAACTGCTATGTACCGTTTTTTCACCTTTTTTTCTCCCTCTACCCCTATATTGCCCCTCCCCGCTTCCCTCTCCCCACTGGTAACCGCTAGTTTGTTCTCTGTATCTGTGGCTCTGTTTCTTGTTTGTTGTATTCACTAGTTTGTTGTATTTTTTAGATTCCATATATAAGTGACATCAGACAGTATGTGTCTTTCTCTGTCTGACTTATTTCACTTAGCACAATGCCCTCCAAGTCCATCCATGTTATTGCAAATGGCAAAATTTCATTCTTTTTTATGGCTGAGTAATATTCCATTGTATATATGGAACACATCTTCCTTATCCATTCATCTTTTGATGGACGCTTAGGTTGCTTCCATACCTTGATGATCGTAAATAGTGCTGCTATGAACATTGGGGTGTATGTATCTTTTCAAATTAGTGTTTTTATTTTTGGTTTTTTTTTCAGCTATAGACCCAGGAGTGGAATTGCTGGGTCATATGGTAGTTCTATTTTTAGTTTTTTAAGGAATCTCCATGCTGTTCTCCACAGTGGCTGTATCAGTTTCCATTCCCGCCAACAGTGCAGGAGGGTTCCCTTTTCTCCACATGCTCATTTGTTATCTGTGTTCTTTTTGACGATAGCCATTCCGAGGGGTGTGAGGTGATATCTCACTGTGGTTCTGATTTGCATTTTCCCGATGATTCGTGGTGTCGAGCATCTTTTCATGTGCCGGCTGCCATCTGCATCTGCTCTTTGGAAAAATGTCTACTCAGTTTTTCTGCCCATTTTTAAATCAGGTTGTTTGTTTGATGTTGAGTTATATGAGCTGCTTCTGTAATATATGTTGGATATTAACCCCTTATCGGTCGTATCATTTGCAAATATCTTTTCCCATTCAGTAGGTTATCTTTTCGTTTTGTCACGGCTTCCTTTGCTGTGCAAAAGCTTTTCAGTTTAACTAGGTCCCATTTGTTTAAACTACGTGTGACGCTTGTGCAAAGTAATGAAATGTGACGGCAGCGGCACTAGAAGGGGGCAGCAGCCAGGCGCCCGCGTCATGAGAGGCCCGGAAGCTCCCCCAGGAAGAAGGGTCACCCCTCCTCTCATCGCCAGCCCTGCTCTGAGTGCAGGGAAGCACTTCCATGTGGGAGCGGCACAGAGGCCGAAGTCCTGACCCTCTGACTCTGGATCTAAATCACTCTTCAAGGGAAGTTTAAAAATCAGGCACGACCCACGAGCCAAGTGCCTGTGTGGTCGGCAGGGTGGAGGGCAGACCGGGGTCTGGGGCCAGGATCACACCCAAGATGGGAAACTCCTGCCTCTGTCTGGGTTCCTCCCGGCTCCGCGCCTGTGATGGAAAAAGCAGATCCCCTCCTTCTGTGTTTGAAGTTTGCAGCTGAAATGGAACAAAGGTTCTCAGCACGTCTCCAGGGAAGGAAACCTAGACAGTTCCCAGGAACACCACTGGATGGTGTGAACACACCGGCCACGGTGCTGCCAGAGAAAGGAGGGCGAGGCTTCCAGGTCACGGCCCACTTTCCCAGAGGTGTGGGAGGCGCCGTCCGCCCATCAGCCTCCCGAGTGCCTGGGCGACATCCCAGCCAGTCACCCTGGGGCCCAGGAGGTGGGGCGTCCCCATCGGGGTGGGGTGGGAGAGTAGCATCCCCCTTGAACCCCTCCTGGGTCCTGAGCCCGAGGACCCTGTGGAGCCCTGTGGTCCACAGGGAAGCCCTGACTCTTCACCAGACGTGTCCACCTAAGCACATCCCATGGGGAAGGGCTACACGGGCCCTGTGGAATCTCTCCTACGGGATCTGAGATTTCTGCCAACAGCCATAAGGTCTTCCCATCTGGGGAGAAGCAAATGGGATTAATCGAGGATTCGCTGTCTGCTGCCAGTACAGCAAGGGGTCTCCTTCTGAGACACACATCAGGAGAGGAGAAAATCTACCCGACAACAGCCTGTGAATGTTCCTTGTTTAGAAATGTGCTTGCTTTTTAGGCCAGTATAATCGTTCCTCGGTAACCATGGGGGATTCGTTCCAGGAGCCCCAAGGATACCAACGTCCACAGATGCTCAAGTGCTGTATAAAAAGTGGTGTAGTTTTTGCATATAACCTACACACATCCTCCTGTATACTCTAAATCATCTCTAGATTACGTATAATACCTAACACAATGTAAATACTATGTAAACAGTTGTCAGTGCATGGTAAATTGATATTTTGCTTTTTGGAAATTTCTGGAATTTTTTTCTGAATATTTTCCATCCGAGGTTAGTTGAATCTGTGGATGTGGAACCCTCAGATACGGAGGGCTGACTGTATATAGTTTAACTTATACATTGGCCGGAAAGGTACTTGCCTATCTCTGTCCCAAGCAAAACACAGATGTCTCCACAGCCCTTAATTTTGACCCTTAGTAAAGCAATGGAAGGGTCCAAGTGCCCCCCTCATAGCTGTGGGCAGTTGCGCACGGCTGTCGGCACCCTCCTCTCCAGCCAGGCTCACCTCACAAGCCTGGGGCCAGGACTCTGCATGATTGAAATGTCCCACCTTTAGGGGAAGCAAGAATCACAGAGGTAATGTTGAGTGGGGATGACGGGGGACACCGTTCATCCAGCCTCAGCCTCCTCTGGCATCTTGGGGTGCTTCCTTCTCCCACAGAATCACAGACAGTCCCTCCTGAAGATGCTAAGACAGACTCCAGCATCTTAGCCTCTGACAGGACTGGGGCAGGGCAGGGCCCCATGAAGGAGACACCTGAGATTCACCTCTGGAAAGGGAGACCCGGGCAGCCTGCTGGGCTGAGCTGGCCCAAGTGCTGAGGGTGAAAGGTCAGACAGGGTGAGACGCTGAGACCTTTGACCTCACAGAGCAGGGGCTCCCGGGGGCTTTGCGGCTCCATGCCCTCACCACCCCAGCACCATCTGCACGGGATACAGCGGCACGGCCACCGGGTCCGGGGCAGAGACGCCCACCGAGGACCCGTCCAGAGCCGGGGAACGCGGGGTCCACACGTGCGGGAAACTCGGGTTTCCCCGCCTTCCCTGTCCCTGCGGGGTGCAGGGCGCAGGGGTGGGTCTGGTGCCAGAAGAGAATTCAATTCTAACTGTGATTGCCTGTGGTTCCCCAGGCCCTCTCTCCTCTGTTAAACCTCACGGCTCCAGTTTGAGAGGAACGGGGCCTGCAGACTCCTGACTTTTACGCTCACGGTTTATATTCGGTGTGTAAACCTGCCCGGCGGGTGAGGGAAACACGCAGAGAGGAAATTGCTCCGATGCTTCCAGCAAAAAGCAAAGAAAAAACACCTGTGAACTTACATGGGGATCTGGAATTAGAACAGCCAGCCACAGAACTGAACAGAAAGTGTTTTCAAATCATCCCCGTGGCGGCGTCTCAGAGCAGAGAGGTGGGTCCCAGGGAAGGCGGAGCAGGGAGCAGAAAACAGAAGCAGAAAGAGGCAGAAATGCGTGAGGACGAGGGCGGCCGCGAGCACCTGTCAGCCAGCAGGTCAGGGCTTTCCAAAAGCTCCATCCCCATTTCACAGGAATGGGCTGCACAGATTCTTGTTCTTTAAAAAAGGAAAATCTTGGGCTTCCCTAGTGGCGCAGTGGTTGAGAGTCCGCCTGCCGATGCAGGGGACACGGGTTCGTGCCCAGGTCCGGGAGGATCCCACATGCCGCGGAGCGGCTGGGCCCGTGAGCCATGGCCGCTGAGCCTGCGCGTCCGGAGTCTGTGCTCCGCAACGGGAGGGGCCACAACAGTGAGAGGCCCGCGTACCGCAAAAAAAAAAAAAAAAAAAAAGGAAAATCTTGTGTTGAACCACACACGTAGGACTGTTTGATGCCAGACATCTTACTTATTTACAGCCCTCTCGTGAGTCTCGGGTCGCCACACAGATTTACTTCCAGTTTGGTTCAAACAGGACCAGGGCACCCTTCCTGGCCTCAGATTCCTAACGTTTAATCCCACTTCACCCCTTGCCCCCTGATTCCCCGCTCAAGATAACCACAGAGACATCAGGTGTCCCCAGAAAGTCCTCCAGGGAACAGCGGCTCACAGACTCCAGTGCCAGGTCGGCTGTACCTAAGAGGGGCACCTTGACCCTGGAGGGCTTAACTCCCAAAGGAGACCCTCAATGCCCTCTCCTTCCTAATCCAAGAGGGGAGGGTGGAGGACACCTTGGGATTTGTCTGAATTAGGACAAATTCATTAAACTAGCAAAAATGTCTTTTCTAGGGAAAACATAAGATCCTCATTTTTCTGGAATCATCTCCTCCCATGAGAAAACGTGCTCATTAAAAATATAAGTGCCATTACTTTTGTTATAGTGACTCATAAAATACATTCTGTATGTGCCCACAAGTCTAAGATAACAACATTGTCCTAATACGGGGTGAATTTTCAGAAAGAAAATGAGTTACAAAGACACATCCTGACCGCCAGCAAATAGATCAGTGGAACGGAGTAGAGACCCAGAGACAGCCCACACAAGTCCAGTCAACTGACGTTTGACAAAGAATCAAAAATAATTTAATGAAGGAAGGATAGTTCTTTCACCAAATAATGCCAGAGCCACTGGACATCCATAGGACCATCAATCAATAAGCCAACCTAAATCTCACACCTTACAAAAAATTCACTGAAAATAGATCCTACAGTGAATGTTAAACGTAAGACTAAAACTTTTAGATGATAACATAGAAAAAAAATCTTCAGGACCTACAGTCCATTGAAGAGTACTCAGCTATGACACCAGTGTAGGAAATACATTCCATAAAATTGAAAAATAAATAAATTGGGCTTCATAAAAACTAAAAACCTCACACTCTGTGAAAGACCCCATTAACAGGATAAAAAGATGAGCCACAGATTAGGAGAAAACATTTACAAACCACGTATCTGACAGAGGAGTCATATGCAGAACATATAAAGGATTCTCAAAACTCAACTGTAAAAAAACAAAATAAAACAAAGAATCCCGTTAGAAAAAGGGGAAAGGACGTGAAGAGACATTTCACTGAAGAGGATACACAGACGGCAAAGAAGCAGAAGACAAGATCTTCAACATCACTAACCCTCAGGGAAATTCAAATTCAGACCACAACGAGAACAACTAAAATAAAAGACTACTGAACCAAACACTGGCAAAGATGCAGAGAAACTAAATCGCTCGTACATTGCTGGTGGGAACATGAAACGGTACAGCCACTCTGCAAAAGCGTTTGGAAGTTTTAAGAAATATTGAAAATACTTATCCCATGACCCTGCAATTGCACTCCTGGGCATTTACCCCAGAGAAAGAGAAACTATTTCCACACAAAAACCTGTACACAATTCTTCATAACAGCTTTACTTGTAATTGTCAAAAATTGGAAACAACCAAAACATCTCTCAGTGGGTGACTGGCTAAACACACTGCAATTTATCCAGACCCTGGATGACTACTCAGCAAAAAAAGGTTTGAACTAGCGACACACGTGGCAGCTTGTACGGGTCTCACGGGCATTAGGTTGAATGAAAAAAGCCAATTTCAAAAGGCAAGGTCTGTATGATTCTATTTATATACCCTTTTCAACATGACAAAGTCATAAGGATGGAAAACATCGTTGGTTGTCAGGAGTTACGGATGGAAGTGCAACCAAAGATGTTTTGGGTGGTAAGGTGGTTCTGTATCTTGATTTCAGTGATGTTCTTGTGAATCTATCATTATTCCAAAATAAAAATTTTTTAGAGAGTTAAACCAGCATCAGATGAACGATCAACAAACCAAGCTTTCTAGCTGGAGGAAACACAACTTGGGCAGGAGATAAAATGTCCCCAACCATTAAGCCTGGGATTTTAATATCTAAGTTTCATTTTGATTAGCTGAATTCTGCACAGGAACATGGAATTAGGTGGTAAGCCAGTTAAGGGGACCACAGGTCTCATCGTCGGGGACAATACAACCGTAACTCATAATTATCCTCTCCTCCTCCCCGGCGCCTCGGATCTCGACTATTTGTCACCACATGTGAGTCCCAGGCAAACCCAGCACAGCGAGGTGCATGGCAGACCCGGGTGTAGGCCCCTCACTTCCTCCCAGGGACTTCCTTCTGCCTCCTGGGGCCCTGGTTGCTATATTAACATCTCTTTTGGATCCTGAGGTGTGTGTTTTGTTCCCGCTTAAAGAACAAGTATCTCTTGTGTGGTCTGGGCCAGAACCAAGGGGAACGATCGTTCCGCACAGGGTCCATCCACAGCCTTCCGGCCTCCCATCAGAGTCCATCCCCACGCACATCAAAGTGGTCAGCTTTTTTTTTTTTTTTAACATCTTTATTGGAGTATAATTGCTTTACAATGGTGTGCCAGTTTCTGCTTTATAACAAAGTGAGTCAGCTATACATATACATATGTTCCCATATCTCTTCCCTCTTGCGTCTCCCTCCCTCCCACCCTCCCTATTCCACCCCTCTAGGCGGTCACAGAGCACCGAGCTGATCTCCCTGTGCTATGCGGCTGCTTCCCACTAGCTATCTATTTTACGTTTGGTAGTGTATATATATATGTCCATGCCACTCTCTCACTTTGTCCCAGCTTACCCTTCCCCCTCCCCATGTCCTCAAGTCCATTCTCTGCGTCTGTGTCTTTATTGCTGTCCCGCCACTAGGTTCTTCAGAACCTATGCAGATGGCCAACAAACACATGAAAGGATGCTCGACATCACTAATCATTAGAGAAATGCAAATCAAAGCTACAATGAGGTATCACCTCACACCGGTCAGCATGGCCATCATCAAAAAACCTACAAACAATAAATGCTGCAGAGGGTGTGGAGAAAAGGAGACCCTCCTGCACTGTTGGTGGGTATGTAAATTGATACAGACACTATGGAGAACAGTGTGGAGGTTCCTTAAAAAACTACAAATAGAACTACCATATGACCCAGCAATCCCACTACTGGGTATATACCCTGAGAAAACCATAATTCAAAAAGAGTCATGTACCAAAATGTTCATTGCAGCTCTATTTACAATAGCCTGGAGATGGAAACAACCTAAGTGTCCATCGACAGATGAATGGATAAAGAAGATGTGGCACATATATACAATGGAATATTACTCAGCCATAAAAAGAAACGAAATTGAGTTATTTGTGGTGAGGTGGATGGACCTAGAGTCTGTCATACAGAGTGAAGTAAGTCAGAAAGAGAAAAACAAATACCGTATGCTAACACATATATATGGACTCTAAAAGAAAAAAAAAAGTGGTCAGCTTTTACCATCAGGTCTCCTTCTGGAATATTTCTCTTCCCAGATGCCTCTTACGCGTGGAATATTTGTGTTATAAATTTTTACCCTGGACACCTGGTTTGAATTTTTCAAAGACTTTTCACAAACTTTAATGTTATCTGAACTGTGATATAAGAAAGGGGAAAAAAAGGAAGCTAGACTTAAAATATGGCTTCAATATTGATCGGTTTGATCTTCCCCAAATGAACTCGCTGCCCTTCCCTCCCACCCTGAAGATGTTCTCCACGAAGGGAAAAGGAAGGGCAGTGATCCCTAAATCAACCGTCCACACTGGCTCTTACTTCCAAAGTCACCTACAGCCCGAAAATTCTGGGATTATAAACTCAACTATAACTTTGAATGTATCTCTGCAAAGAGTCTGCGATCAAAACAGGTAAATGCTGGACTTCCCTGGTGGCTCAGTGCTTAAGAATCCGCCTGCCAATGCAGGAGACACGGGTTCGAGCCCTGGTCCGGGAAGATCCCACATGCTGTGGAGCAACTAAGCCCATGCGCCACAACTACTGAGCCTGCGCTCTAGAGCCCGCGAGCCACAACTACTGAGCCTGTGCTCTAGAGCGCGCGAGCCACAACTACTGAGCCCGTGCGCCACAACTACTGAGCCTGTGCTCTAGAGCCCGTGAGCTACAACTACTGAAGCCTGTGTGCCTAGAGCCCGTGCTCCACAACAAGAGAAGCCACCGCAATGAGAAGCCCACGCACCGCAATGAAGAGTAGCCCCTGCTCGCCGCAACTAGAGAAAGCCCACGCATAGCAATGAAGACCCAATGCAGCTAAAATTTAATAAATTAAATTTTTTTAAAAAACCCTTCCCCATGTATATCAGCATCCTCAGGTGGGAGGGAAAAAATAATATTTTTATAACACAAATTATAAAGCAGAACTCTCGAAATAAATTTTTAGGATTTGCAGATAATCAGGAAATTTCAATTACAGGTGTACCCCTGGGGGTCACATCAGAAGGTCCCAGGGAGTGGAATACTTTTATTTCTGTGCAAATAATGAGATGGGTTTAAAGGTTACAAAATTCTGATCTGTTTTACAGCCTGGTTCTGTGGCTGTTCATAATAATAAATCATGTTTGTGGCCTTGAACGCTCTTACAAACCACATTAAAAATGATGTTATTTTTCGTGAAGGATGAGCAATTTTTCTTAGAAAAGAAAGTAGGAATTTAGAAGCCCACGACTTGCATCCCAGAGCAGTCTAACGAAAGATGTGCTCAGTGAACCCTCCCCAGAGTGCTCTGTGATACGTGTTCCCGTGAATCACCTTTGCTTCCCATTTTCCTGCTTGTTTTACTCTATTTTATTAGCTCATATACAAAATAGCTTAACCCAAATTTCCCCAGGCCTTAAACTCACACAGGCAAAAAAAAAGAAATCCTTTTCTTAAGGCAATAGAGAATATATAAAGCTTTTCCCTTGAAATTCTCTTCTCACATATTAAAAGACTACTCAGATATAAAATGAACACCTATTAACTATATTATCTAACTCATCAATAATCGGAGCAACCGCTAAGATGTTAGTATCTCTTCAAAGGAAAATGCAAAGAATCATACATCTAGGAGGCCACCGGGAATGCTGAAGCGAACCTGCTTAATAGATACAAAACTGGCAAAACTGGTTGATATCCACAGGGAAATAATCATTCCACTGACTCCCCATCTCTGCCAGACAACATTTGCATTTCAACGGACAGAATTACAGACCTCAATGTGAACAGTTCATAGAAGATGATTTCGTAAGCCAGGTCCCAAAGGTCCTGAGATACGAACGTGGCCAATTACTTGTGAAATGAACACCTGTCATCCTCAGGGTACAAAAACCATGTGAGAGTTTTTTCCAGACCACTAGGTTTGCTTCTATGGAAAAGCTTCTACTTAAAGATATATATCTTCCTGAACTAGCAGAGCGGTCCAGCAGAATTTAGCAGCACTGGACACAGAAGTGCTTCCAAGAAAAAAACAAAGCACTCATCACAGGTCATGGTGTACATATGGCCAAAAGGAGGATGCAAACGTGAGAGCACGGGACAAGGAAAGAGAAGGAGCTGACCGACGGCCGCGAGCACGGTGACCGCTCGGTGACGTCCTTGGTTCCGCCGTGACAGTGCCGGTCCCATGAAGGTCGTCAGAAGAGAAAATACAAGAAAGACTGGAAATGACGCTTTGGAAAACGAGCACATGGTGGGGGGTGGGGTCTCAGTGCCCGGATCCGAGAGAGAACAGCCCCAGGCTCTGTGCACGTGAGGGGACCCTTTGGCCGGCCGAGTCCCCCAGATGCGTTCTATGCTGTAAACAGGGGCCGAGGTGCCTGGGTACCGGGTCTCGGATGCACTGCGCTGACGGCATTCTGGAAGGATCCGCAGACTGCTGGCCGGTCTGGTTGCCGACATCCTTCCCCTGGGTCCTTGCCCCTTCAGAGCTCCTATGATCCCTGAAGAGCTCATGAAACCATCTTCCTTGACTTAAGTGCATAAAGCTGCCAAGAAACGTGGTGCCCTCAGCCTGCATCATTTTGGCTGCTCGGAACCTCTTCCCACGAACCTCAGTTTCACCTGATTTCACTCCGGTGGGTCTGTCCGCTCTCCCTCTCTCTCAGCAGCTCCGCATGAGCTGGGTCTAAGCTAATCGGTGCATTTTCGCTCCCTGACTATTCACTGAAAGAGAAGCCCGTCGGGCCCTGGAGGAGGGAGGGGGTGAACACTCTCCATCACCCCCAGGAAAGCCCTGGAAGCTCCTGTGGCTCCTCGATGGCCATGAACAGGGACGGTCACTCCGCCCGCAGGGAGAGCAGCGCTCCTGCCGCAACGGAAGGTGCGCTGAGTCCAGGCGCAGACGAGACGGCTCAGAGACGTGAATGAGGGGTGACCACAGCCGTCGGTGGAGCGGCTGGAGGCCGGGCAGGAGCCCCCAGGATGGCTCAGGGCCCTGGCCCTGCAGGGGCTGAGCTCTGTGCAGAGTCTCAGGCCCTCCTGCGGCCGCAGCCCCAGCCCGTCCTCCTCCAGCCCCTGAGCCAGTGGCTGTGATGGAGGCTCAGAGCTGCCAGAGATGGAGGGTGAGCGCCTGGGGCGGGGCCCACGGCTCCAGTGCAGCACTTACGGGCGAAGCTTTTCCAGGGTGTGGTGTGGGCAGCAGCCTCCCTTGGCTCTGCTCTTGGGAACCCCTCCTCTCCTGATACCTGCCGACAGACCCCCGGAGTCGTCTGGAGGTTCTCAGATCAGAGCTCACTGGGAAGGGCTAAGAAAGTTGTGATTTCTGTAGCATGTGGAGGAGAAGACCTCAACATAAACCATTTAATTTAAAAAGGTGGGGTGAGACATGAGCTTGGAAACATCCTTTAAAACAAGCCTGAACCCCTCCTTAGGTGAGTGTCATTTCATTGTCCCAGACACCCTGGAAAAGAGAACCCCCTCTCTCCCTTTAAGTAGCTCCCTATTGGTGGAGAAATGTTAAGAAAGATTTAGGAAGTCAGATGTCCACTGCTGTCCCAGAGGTCTTATGCTCCAGGCAAGTATGTGTTGTTACTGAGATTTCCCAATCCGTTTAAAGAGAGGAATCTTGATGGAAAGTTACCATTTAAATACAAACACCCAAGTTCTGTTTCAAATCAAATGGAAAAGACAATGAAATGAATATGCCAGTGGCCTTTGTTGACATCCATCGAAAGAGACAAGGAATTCTTGTTTCTTGAGGCGTATCAGCAGAATCCTAACCCTTACACGGTACGGCATGACCAAGAGGACCGTATCCTCATCCCGCCAGAAAAACACAGACGGTGAACGTCGGAAGTGGGGCAACCACGGGAGAGGTTCATGGCCTCTGGAAATCTGGACTAGAGAAAAATACAAGTCAAACTGTAGCTGGAGCAACTCCAGAACAGCTGGCCCATCTGACTCACAGCACTTCCTGCCATGGATGTGGCCAGGGTGTCCTGAGAACTGCACTGATGGTGATGATGGTGATGATGGTGATGGTGATGCCGTCTGCAGACAGCATCACAGGCCCCACTGGTCACGGAAGGAAGCTGAGAACAGAGACCTCCAGGGACTAGCCCAAGGTCACAGCTGGGTCTTGAACCCAGGGAGTTAGCTCCAGAGCCTGCACTCTGCCTGTGGGGAAAGCAGTGGCCTGGCTTGGCCCCAGGGAGGACCCAGAGGCTGACAAGGCAGCCGGCCTCCCTGCTGCACTCCGAGCGCCGGGACTGCCAGCAGGATGAAGCACAGGAGAGGGGGCTTATGGAGGAGAAGGCCCAGGTCCCCTCATGGCCTCCAGGAGGAGGGGAGGCAGGCCCTGTTGCCCAGAGCCAGCAGGACGGGCCCCTGAATGCGGGTCTGTCCCGTGCCAGGCAGGAGGGCCACACTGACATCTGAGAGTGATCACGTCCTGCCCACAAATGAGGACAAGAGTCTTTGATGTGAACTATAAAAAGTTCCTGGATCAGCAACCTGTTATCATCGTGGAATGAATCACTGATCCGAGCATCAGCTGGGACACGCCTGGAATGCCCTCCACCCTGCAAGTCCAAGGAGCCCAGATCACCAGAAACTCCCTCCAGGGCTACACGCCAAGCACACTCCCATCCCATCTTACTGCTTTCCAGGGGTAGGGGGTTCAAACCCGGGAAGGTCGGGCGAGCCCTGGGTGCATCTGGGCTGCACCAGATCGGCAGCAGGACCTCCGAGCCCAGAAGATGGGTGGCCGCGCCTTCCGGCCAGCTGCAGGACAGCTGAAGGGAAATGCCCTCCCCAGGGAGGTGGAGACTCAGAGATGATGGGGGCGCCCCACCCAGGGCTGTCCACAGCCCCATTCAGTTTCAGAAAGGCCGCTGGCCCTGGACTGACCCTGCGTCTGCTGCCTCCCCCTCAGCAAACAGGATGCACAGCCCCGAGCACCCAGGTGGGGAGCCGCGACAGACGGACATCTGTTCTCCATCGTGCAGAGAAAAGAGCCTCTGACTGACCCTACAGAGACCACGCTTCCCACCCATGAAGCTGGAGTTGCCACGTGACTAAATTCTGATCGGTGGATGCACTGCGTGGAGGTGCCAGGAGCCTCCCGCAGAGGAGCTGACGGAGGTCCCAGCCCCAAGATGTGTGACATGGTGGGGGACAAGTAGAGAGCCATCTTGGGCTTGGAGGACAGGGTCCAGATCCTGACGGGCTGGTCCCCAGGGCCCCGCACTGCAAGGCTCGGGGCTATACATCCCCAGAGAGAGAAACAGCCCGCTGTTCAAGCTGCTGTCATGGGGGCTGGGGGGTGAGGACTGACGATGATGACGCCGTTTTATGGGAAGCCGAACCTCCTGCCACTGACTTGTCGCCTTCTACGAGGCACCGAGGTGGGGCACTTACGGCCTCACCAGCACATGGAGGTAATGCCCCTCCTGCTGACACCAACTTCTCTCTGGAAAGGCTGCAGCTCAGACAAGAATTCCTGCCCCCAACTCGGCAGAAGGAAGCATCTGGTACTTCCTTATGGTACGTATGTAAGCATAACCTACACATGAAGGCGGTGCTGGCCACTTCCACATCCCACAGACCACGTGCCCTCCGCCTCTGCCACTCCTCTGCTCAGGGCCACAGGCCAGACCGCCCGGTGACCAGAGCTTCCATCCCGGCGGCCAGGCCAGGGGTGCAGAGGGTCCCTGGAGCACCCCATCACCCGACATCCAGCGTGCAGGACCTGGGCAGTGGGGGAGTCATGGGAACCGCCAGCGCCTACTGGCCATGGGTCGCCTACCTTTTGCCCCCCAGGGAGCACGTGAGAACAGAAGCTGGCAGCACCCAGGGCTGCAGGGCCATCAAACCAGCCAATCCCGTCCTCATCCTCCCACGGAACCAAGGGTCACCCACCCTCTTGGACCATAAGCCTGTCCTCGCCAAGGCCCCCGGGTGTTTACTTTGCTCCCGGGTGCAGCCCCGTGGGTCGCCTGCTGTGCTGCCCCCTCCCCGGTAGCGAGCGCACGTGACTGACACCCACGGGGGTCTCACCCAGGAGTGTCGCCTGTAACCCTAGTGCTATTCACACACCGGACTGCAGACGGCAACATGCTGGCTCCAAGGTGACTGTGCATTTACACGCCCGCAGCTGTGCCATTTCCACATGGATCGTGGAGCAGCACACGCCCAGCAGCAGGCTCATTCCACCATCCCTCCTCCATGGGGTCCAAGCCTGGTCTTCCTCCCGTTCTGCCTGTTCTCAGACACAGGCCCTGACCCACCCATCTCAGCAAACCCACTCCCTCTTCTGCATCCCGGAGCTGTGGCGGGAAGTGAATGAGAATGGGTGGGAGTGGTTTGTATAAAAGCAAAGAACTAATATCACCCTGAGCCTGGCTGCTTCTGGGGATGCTAAGGCCTCAGTGCGTTTCCGCCTTGGTTGGGTCTGTGCCCCTCGCTCCCACCTCACCCCTCCCCCAACTCCACCCTTTGCTTGGCTTTGAGTTGACTCAGGAGGTCTGGAGGCCCCCAGCTGAGAGCAGGAATAACAAACCCACCTTCCCACGGGGATGGGCGGGGCCGGACAAGGGGACGGAGGCACAGGTGGGCCAGTGGGAGGAGACCCCCGCCCAGGTAAGGAGCCGGCGGCCACTCAGCTCAATCGTCATCACCAAGGAAGGCGCCCCTGAACTCTGAGTGTTCCCCAAAAGGCCCCACGACTGGAATTTATCAGCTTTTAATTGTCACCAGCTAAATCAATTTATCCACCTGACTTGAAGCCACCGTCTCAGACTCTGGCCTGAATCCTGCTCCAAGCTCCCTAGGAAGAAACGCAAACTCCAGAGTTTGTGCCGCAGAATCGCACGTGCTCAGGACACTGTTTATCCACATCCCTTGCCCCCGCTCGCCTGGGTCACCCCATAAACAGCGAGCCGTTCCACCGGGGGCCCTGAAGACAGCACAAGATGGGGGGACGTCCCCTGATACGTGGGGGGTGTTTCCTTCAAAACAAAACGTCTTCAGTTTGGAAAGTGATTAATCTTAATTGTTTTTTCTGAATGGAGAACATATTAAGTCACACACTATGTTGGACTTTTTCCTTTAACCTACACATCATTCATTCAACAAACATTTATTAGATGTCTGCTGTGAGCCCAGAATACAGCAGTGAGCAAAACGGCTATTTCTCACCTCCATGGGATTGCTTTTCTAGTGCAGGGAGACAGACAGTAAGCAAGACAAACATACAGAATACGTGATATTAACCCCCGGTATGTGTTATGGAGAAAAATGGAACATGGGAATCAGAAGGGCGGGAGGATGAGGGTTAGCGGCCAGTGTTTGGAAATAAGGTGATTGAACAGGAGCCTCTGGCCTCGAAGCCCCTTTGCAAAGCTTAGAGGTCCCGGCGGCTCTGGCCCCATCCCAGCCAAGAGGCGAGAGGCCTGTTTAGACGGGCCGCGTCCTCCAGGCCACGTCGCCGTGGTCTCCCCGACACTGAGGCTGCCGTTTGTCACCCCATGCCCGTTTGGGGGCCTGGTCCCCAACACGGACCTGGAAGCCGTCTGTCTGCTGGGTGGCCCTCTGCACTCCCATCCCCACTCCTACAGCTTCCTTAGCCTCCTGCCCGAGCTGGTGTGTCTTCACCTCCCTTTCCATCCTTGACTTCAACCCTCAGCTCATATCCTGAGGTTCAGGACTACGGCCAGCCCCAAGGGAAAGAGATGTTTGCAGAATCCGGACTGATGGGACATCAAGGAACAAGGTGGGCATCCTTCCCGCCTCCTTCCCAGCCCTGGTTTGGTCTCACTTGAGCAAGACAGGACTGGGGTAGGACCCAAGGACCAGAACGAGGATATGTGGCGATGCTTGACGCCTCTCTGATGCCTTGGAGGTGGAGCGCCAAGGCACCAGGCCAGCTCCGTATGAAGGCCGGGCCCCCCGAGGCCCTCACACGTGAAGGAGGACAGACGGGTCCTTAATTCACCGCAAGGCCTCATTCTCAAACTCACTTCCCAGGGGCCAGCGCCCCCGACCTCCGGTGGTCCGTGAAGTCTTCACTCCCCCTCCCACCCCAGGATGCACCCAGGAAACGGGCACCCCACTGATGGAGGTCACACCTCAGGTGACGGCAGGGAAGGCCAGCGGGACGACGGCCCCTCCCGGGGGGCACAGGGCACAGCCACCACTCAGCCCCAACCATCCCGCCACAGAGCAGGACCTGCTCGGGTTTCTGGAGAGAAGCTGGAAGTTCAGATGCTAAGGTTAAAAATCCCCTGATTTCGAATATCGGCAATGGTTTCAAAACTGTTTGAAACACGGCCCAGGTCATCCGTGGGCTGAAGGTGGTACAAGGGCCACTGTGCAAGCTCAGAGCCAAGGGCGAACAGGACTTCGCAGCTTTGTGATGACGTTCACCTGTGATCGGTCCTCCCCACTGCCCCGCAAGGCTGGAGCAGACGTTACTACTGTGATCCCTGCATTACGGACAACAAGCCTCGGCAGGTGGACAACTTACCCCAAATCACAGAGTCTACCCAAAATGTAGCGGTACATCCGGGGCTTGTCCAGAGCTGTGTGACCCCAAGCCCCCTGTTAGCTCACAGTTCCCTGAGGGGCCGGCAGTCTACCACGGGTGCTGCAAGATGATTTTAGGTCCACACAAGGAAGAGAAATAGAAGCACTTCCTACTTAATAGTGATGTATCTCTTTTCAGGTATATTTGAAAAACGTACGCCAAACACAAGATGTTATGGGGACTCCCCTGGTGGTCCAGTGGTTAAGAATGTGCCTTCTAATGGCGAGGACACAGGATCTATCCCTGGTCGGGGAACTAAGATCCCACACGCCACGGGTCAACTAAGCCTGTGTGCTGTGGAGCCCGCGTGCCACAACTAGAGAGCCAGTGCACCGCAACTAGAGAGAAGCCCGCGCGCTGCAACGAAGATCCCACACGCTGCAATGAAGATCCCACACGCCGCAACCAAGACCCGATGCAGCCAAATAAATACAAATAAATAAATTTATTTTAAAAAAGTTATGTATGTTATTGCTTAAGACTTTACCCTCCTCTTAAGAAATAATATAAATTTATTTTACTGAGTATAAAAATATAGAACCACACATCAAGACCGTGATTCACAAGCATGTTCCTTTTAATGAGTGTGTTCAGTTTCTTCTGAATGAGAGGGAGGGGGAGGGGGAGGCGAGGCCCAGGAAGTGACAACGCGCTTCTCCACACTGGCTGCATGTGTCTCGTGACAAACGCCTCACAACAAATCCCGTTCATCTCTTCCAGAGCCTGGGAAAGCAACGGAGCTACAACAGACCCTCCCAGGGGAGGAAGACCACTCCACTGGTCTCACACAAGGGCTCCTGTACGGCCCGCCCGGGAGGTGACGCACCCCTGGAAGCCATAGCAGCCCTGTCCCGCCGGCAGGGGATGAGCCTCCGCGGGGACCCAGAGCCCAGGGGACGGTGGCCCAGATGTGCATTTGGGCCCCCATCTCTGATCCTTTATTGTCCAAGGGAGAAAACAGACAAAAACGCAGATTTTCCTGTGAAATCTCCCAGTCTTAAGGTGTTTGCAGCCAATTCACTGTTTTAAGGCAGGAAACCCTCCCCAGGCCCCGGGGCAGAGCTGACCTTTGCCAGGTGACGCTCTTTCCCTCACAAGGTGTGTGTTGCCACCTTGTTTTAAGTGGGGACGTGCTTGGGGAGAAAAGCGATGCCCTCCTGATAGACACAAAGTCAGCATCCCGAGGCCGATGTGCCCAGCCGTCCCTCCCGGGCATCTCTGCAGGGCCGACACTGCTTTGTCTCCTCCCCGCTTCCTTTCTTTTCCATTGTCTCCAAACGGCCACCATGGGCCCCGAGCAGTGCGTGTCGCAGTCCTTCCAGATGACGCCCACACAGTCCCCACCGGACACCTGTCTTTATGGAAACCCCAGCTCAGGCTGGGCTGGGTCCCCCCTCCCCCCATTTCCCTGGCCCTGGAGCAGAGCAGTTGTGTTTGCTGTGAGGATCCTCCTGGGATGGGGGCTGAGACAAGGCCCCGGAAAAGCTGAGTCTTCCACCGACCGCCACCACCTCTGCCCTCTGTCCCGGCAAAGGAGAAGGCAGGGGATTCCCGGCCAGCAGCCCCTCCTCGGGGCCCCCCCGGGGAAACCTGTTCTGTCCAGCCCCAGACACAAGCCCTGAAGGTCACCTCTTCCTCACTCGTGCACCCTTCTGAGGAGAAGTCAGCAACGCCTGCTGCCAGAGGACTGGGGTTCTCCCTGCCCTTCCTCCCCACGAGGGCCAGAGGTGCGCCCACCTGCCTCGCACGCTCAGCCCGCACCTGTTCTTTCTTTTTGAGCATTGTACGTCGTGAAAAGTCAGATTTCTTGCAAAAGCCACTTCTCTGAGAAAATGCAGCAGGCCAGGGAGACAGGATGTGCATCCCCTCCCGCGGCCCCATCAGTGGGGTGAGGGGTCCCCACTCACATCCAGGTTTCTCCTGACTCCGAGGTCAAGGGTCAGTCCCAGGCATTGTTGCCGGGGCCACGCTCTTGTCACAGAGTTAGAGGAAAGTGGGCCCCTCCGTCCCCTCTGACCCTAAGCAGGCAGGAGCAGGTCCCACAGGTGGGAGAGGATGAGTGGACAGGGGTCTCACCCCTGGGCCGCTTCCGGGCTGGCTCCCCGGGGCGTTAGTTTGTCACACCTGCCCCCAGATTCTAGTACCAGCCCCTCGTTGTCTGGCCTCAGTAGGGGAGGAGAGAGGATGTGCTCTCAGCTGGACAGCCTGGGTGGGCTCATGCCGTCAGGGAGGTGCTCCAGCCAGCGCCGGGCCGGGCAATGCTCAGGAGCTGGGAGCTGCTGTTTGCACCATCATCACAGTGGAGAGGGCGGGCACACAGGGGCTACACAAAGGTGACGTCCACCGTCCTGGGAAACCAGGCTCACCCCTGGCAGGGCCTGAGCTGACCTGTTCCCCTTCCACCTCCATCTGACTCACTGTCATCTGAGCATCCTTCAATCCCCCTCAGGACAGAAAGGAGTCACCACCCCTGCAGAGCCCCCCCCCCCCCCGGTTCCTCACCTGCTCAGGACCTCCTTGTCTACATCCCCGACGAGGTCCGAGCCCACGGAGCCCCATCTCCCATGTTCACCGGAAAGCCCCCTCCTGGCTGTGTTTCCATGGTTCCAGAGCAAACTATCTGGGAGCAACACGAGGGGACTGCAGTCGTGCAGCTGGCCCATCCCTGTCTCCAGGCGTATTTTATGTGCCCTGAACAGTGCTCCAAATTTTTGGAAACTTTCATATTAAAAATTCTAGATTCTCTTAAGAAACGGGAAGCTTTGTCAAGTCTAGTTTAGAAAATGCAGGGGGGGTTGTGTTTGATGCCCTCTCTCTCCATCAAGCACAGCCCCCACTCTGAGATACCAAACAAAACAGCAAAGATGCTGCCTGGGCTGAGCCCGGGACCTGCCTGGCCTGCGGGGAGGGAGGGTCGGCCCAGGTGCCGGGTCACTGAGCCCTCAGCTGCCGCGGGAACGTACGTACGGATGGTGAGCGCGTGCAAACAAGCACCCACGTGAGCAGGCTGGAGACTGGAGCATGCTTCCCCGACACTGGTTTGTTTTTAGAGCTTTGCTTATTTTTTGGTTTAAGTAGATAAACAAGGAGAACAAGAGCACTTACTAGTGGCATAATTTTTCTCTCTATTGGTTTTGATGTGGATGAAGCTCCAAGCAATCATCTTGTCTTTTACGGATATATTGAAAATAATTAACTGAGAGAATAAAAACTTCATTTACATGTGATTCCCGCTGTATAAAATGCATGCACGAGCGTAAGGCATTAACAGGTCTACATCTAGGAAGATGGGCGCATTTTTCTTCTTTTATTTTGACTTCCATTAACACTGTTATAATCTGGTTCCTTAAAAAAATAATAACAGTATCACACCCGTTAAGTGATGGACCATTGCAGCGTTTCTGTTTTCAAATCCTAAAGCAATCAACTCAACATCATGTTTGGGGACCGGCTATCAACATCACAGTAACAACTAAATGCACAAGAGCTGAGCCCTGAGCAGCGTGTGTTTCTTGTTCGCAGCATAACGCACAGAACAAGTCCGAAGGCGCTGACTGAAGTCTGCATTTGTTTCCCAGGGAGGGCAGGCTGCGTTCTAAGGCACAGCTTTGGTGGCTCGCAGACCTGGACTCAGTACCTGCAGCCAGCGCTCCCCAACCAGGAAATGTGGAGGAGGTCGTTTCACTTTTCCAAGGTCAGCGTCCTCACCATCAGAAAACCCCGCTACGCACACATGCTGCACACAACACGAGAGGCAAAAATGCAGGAAAGGTACAGTTCAGGGGACAAGACAAGCATTCACCCAATGACCACGTGACGAGTGTAAGTACCACCAAGGAATGGGACGCAGTAGTGTCCAGGTGGGTCAGGGAAGGCCCCTCAGAGAGGGGCAACACAGCTGATCTAAGCTGCAGGCAGATGCGGCACGTGCAAAGGTCCTGTGGCTGAGGCAGAGAGGGAACAGGAGGGTGGCACAGAACAAGGCTGAAAAAAAGACAAGGCTTTGTAGACTTAGATGGTACTCGAAATGCACAGAAGGCTGTCGAGGGTTTTAACCACAAGAGTCGCACAATTCAATGGACATTTCGAATAGTCACCCCTCGGTATCTGAGAGGGATTGGCTCTAGGACCCCCCTCAGACACCAAAATCCAAAGACGCTCAAGGCACTTACACAAAATGGTGTAGTATTTGCATGTAAGCTACGCACACGCTCCCATATACCTCAGATCATGTCTGGATTACTTATAATACCTAATACAATATAAATGCTATGTAATTGTAAATTCAACGTAAGTGCTGTGCAAACTGTTGCCAGCACGCAACAAACTCAGGTTTTGCCTTTGGGAACTTTCTGGAATTTGTTTTTCTAATGTTTTTGATCTGAGATCGGTGGAACCCGTGGGTGCAGAGGGCTGACTGTATTCCCCTGGACGCTGTGTGTAGCGGGGCAAGCCTGGCAGCGGCAGCGCAGGTGAGAGACCATCACGGTGGCTCAGAGGGGCGATGACAGTCTTGGGCAAGGACGGTGAGTGGAGACGGGGCAGGAATGATTGGGGACGTGAGCTGGGAACCCATCCAGCAGGCTGGTCGTGTTTTCTCCTGCTGGGTGTCATCGGGGCCAGCAGGGGGCAGCAGAGGGCAGGCTCTGTCCTGCCAAGCGCACGATGCAAGTGCTCCGCCGCTAATGCCCCAGGTCATCAACATGCCCAGAATCTCCTTCAGCATCACGTGACACCGTGTGTGTCCCCAGTCCTCACCCGCCTCACCGAGGCCCCAGCATGACTCAGCCGTTCCCGCCCCCAGCAGATGCAGCGGCCGTGGAAGCAGTCACAGGGCACCATGCGGCTGGGCCAGCTCCTGGCTAGACCACGCCCCTTCCCCCTCCCGCGGTCACCCACACCCCACAGGCTGTCCTCCCTCCGGCAGGCAGAGAGGCAGCCCAAGCCTCCATCACCTCAACTCCCGCTGGCTAGACAGGAGGGGTGAACGCTCACTTTCCCATCAAAGAGGTGCCTGTCTAGACGCCCTCATCGACGCACACACTCTCCCAGCCTAGCCCAGCCGCAAACAACAAGTCCACGCATCCGGGCTGACCTCAGAGGAGAAGGGATCGATAAACCAATACTGCACGCCCACCCTCCCAGCGGGGGAGAGAACGCCACGTGCGGACAAGTCTGTCCTGCTCATCGGCGGTCCCAGAGTCCACAACGGTGCAGAGCACGGGCGTGGGGCCGAGTCAATGTCTGCCGGATGAATGAATGAAGGTCTGCATCACCGTTTGCAGGATTCCCTACCAGGATGAAAGCAGCCCAGGCCATGGCCAGCTTGGGAGACCTCTGCCTCCTCAGACTCCTCCCCGCCACCCTGCCCCCCAACCCCTGCCTCGGCGCTGCTCAAAACCACAGCCCAGCCCCATCTGGACGGGCTCACAGGGGCCCCACCCAACAGCCCGCTCGCACAGAACAGAAAACTTGGCATCGCCAGCTCGGCTGCTGCGTGGCCGAGAGTGGAAAATGCAGGCAGCTCTGCGCAAACCACAGAATCATCAAGAGCTTCGGGAACGGGTGTTAATGACAGTTTTATTTCACGGGGGAGAAGAGGAACCAGACTAATGGAGTGGCCGCTGGGACAGTCTCAGCGTTTCTCCGATAAACAGAACCCTCTCGGGACAGGGGGACGAAGGAGGGAGCTCACTAGTGGAAACCCGACAAGGTGTGACTGGAGCTGCAGGGTCACCACTCTGCTGGCTGCCACCCTCCAGGGGCACCGGCAGATGCGCGGTCGGACCTCCCACGCGCCCCTAATAAGCTGCCCGCTGCCACTCTTCATCACAAAGGTCACAGAATGATGACTGGAGGCTTCAACTGACACAACGCATATATTTTCAGGAAACCAAACTGAGTTGTGAAACCTACCACAGAGCTGAATTTTCAGTGTCAAAATCCATTAGGTGACTCGTCCACGGGGAGGGTCTAAGAGGAGCTACAAGCTGAACAATAAAGGGTGGATTTGCGAGATTGTCTTTGAAGAGAGGCAGCTCGTGAGCTCGACCGGGACCCCAGGCAGAAGGGCTGCTCCAGCTAGTATGGGAGAAGCAGCCCGGTGGCAGGGGGCAAGGCTGGAGCTGATATGCACCCTTCGGGCGAGAGGTTGCGAGCTTGTGCTGACTCCTTGGGGAAAGCTCTCGTGGCTTGTGTCTGCAGGGCTAAGGGCCGCGTCTGCATGGAAACATCACCTCTTCTCTCTGAGGGTCAAAGGGGTCGGAATCATGGGACTCCCCTGGCGGTCCAGTGGGCTAAGACTCCGCGCTCCCAATGCAGGGGGTGCGGGTTCGATCCCTGGTCGGGGAGCTAAGAGCCCGCGTGCCACAGCGCAGCCAAAAGAAAAAGGGGTGGGTAGGAATCTGCATGAGGAAGGAGGCCAGCCTGGGGTTATTTCAAAGGCATGCTGCCCAGGTGGCAATTCACAGAGGAGTCACTTGAACAGCAGGTAGACACCCCAGATTTGGGAGGTGGGGCTGACGGCATCTTGGGGGGTTTTTGAGCTGCAGCAAAAGCCACCCAGTGTTTGGCACGCAGAGCTGGTCCCCGGAGGGAAGGTAGGTCATCTTGCCTAAGGAGCCCGAGGGCTCTGGGGAGACAGGCGGCTGGCACCCGTGTGCCCCATCACGAGCTGCGGAGTCTCGGAGCTCTGTGTGGTGGACCTGGGTGGTCCAGTAAAGGCCAATGGCAGAGAAAGGAAATAGGTCCCCTGGAACCAATGACCTCATTTAAGACAGGGACTGAATTAAGGGTGGAGGGCTAGTGTTTGCTAAGACCCAACCTTTTGGAAAAGATAAGCACGAGAATGAATCTGCACACTGGCAGCATGGAAGCTGGTGTCACGGGCGGGGACGGGGTGGGGTGATTAAGTGAAAAGCACAGGTGTGTGAGGTGACCATATGGTGTCTCGAGGTGTGGACCTAGTCATCCCAATAATGGGTCAAAAGGTAGGTACAGTCCAGCTAAGTCCCAGAGTTTCCATCAACCCCACAAAATCCACCAGGACCCACAGACTCAGATCCTGGAAGAAAGTCAGCCAGGCCTGAAGGGAAGGAACAGGAGGACGGCCCAGAGTCTCAGCTGAGCCGGGCCATCAGCTGCCCTCTCGCCTCCCCCACCAGAGCTGGTTCCGCTCTCAGAGTCCTCAGCCCAGCGCGTCTTCAGGAAGGGACGTGGGCCGGCCCAGGAGAGAGGGCTGGAAAGACACAAACCAGCCCGAGACACTGAACCTCAGCAGTGATCTCCAAGGAGCAGCCGTAAACTAAGGTGGGGAGTTCAAGCAGGCCGTCTGGGCAGCCTGAGGCCCTCTCCGTCTGCGTTTAACTGGAGCTACAGACAATGGGACCAAGGCTTTGCCCGACCCTCATTCCCACGGTGTCCATGTGGCGATTTCAAAAACACAGAGTGAGAAGCGGTATCTCCTCTGCCCGGGTGTACCTGGAACGCCCCACGGGAGGATGCTGTGTGGTTAAGACATGCTGAGTGATGAGAGGCACCTGGTACCCACAGTCACGCCCAGGACCACACTGTCGGCTGGACAGGCTTCCCTTGCACACAATAGGTGCTCTGTGTTTGGCAAACTGGCTAGTTAAGTGATGGGCTTTTACACGAGTATTAGATTACTGGTCTCCTGCTTCTTTTCAGTGTACTTGGGAAACACGGTAGTTGCTACGCACTGAATTATCCGGCATCCATGTTTGGCCATAAAAGCGGTGGAGAGCACTTTCGCTGTCCCCTGGAAGCAGAAAGACCACTGTTTCTAGGATTCAGGCTGACGTCCTCCACGCCGGCCCTGACACACAGCTGAGCAGGCTCCTCTGTGGAGGGGCGACGGGGCGCAGCGACCATGTATCTGCCTCCGTGTTCCATCACATCAGTCAGAGTGAAAGGTCTAGGCACAGAAATCTCACGCCTTAGAGGGGAAATCTGCCACCCCGCAGTGGTGGCTGTCACACTCAGAAACCTGGCCACCCTCCCCGAGGGTTTCAGTAGCCCTACTGACCTGGAAGGGGCTTCCTATAGACTCCTACGCTACCCTCTGCGGTAGACAAAACGACACCCCCTCGCCCAGAGAGATCCCATCCCCATCCCCAGAACCTGTGAGTGTTACTTTACAAGGGAAAGGGGCTTTGCAGGTGGGGTTAAGTTAAAGCTCCCGAGATGGGGAGATTATCCTGGCTGTTCCGCAAGGACCCAGTGTGATCAACCAGAGTCCTTGTGAGAGGGAGGCAGGAGAGGCAGAGGCAGAGGAGAGGTAACCTCAGAAGCAGAGGTCAAAGAGAGAGGTTTGAAGAGGCAGTGCAGGCAAAGGGAGAGATAAGCCAAGGAGTGGCAGGCTCTTTGGAAGATGCAAGGACACAGAGCTCCTTGGAGCCTCCAGAAGGAATGCAGAGCCGCTGGCACCTTGACTCCTGCCTAAGGAGACGGAGGCTGGAGACGTGACCTCCAGAGCATTAAGATGATAAAGCTGTGTCGTTTTAAACCCTCCCGTTTGTGGTGATTTGTTACAACAGCGATAGGAAGCTAACACAGCCTTCTTCTGGAGAAAAGGTGGCTACACTGGATAATATAAAAACATTTAACTTGCACATGACCAAAACAGTCAAAATGAAACATAACAGACAATGAGCTAATGCTGTGATAGGCACATGGCCCTTAGAAGTCAAAGGATATAAGCAATAAAAATGCAAATGGCCAATTCAATAGGAAAATGTGTCTAGCCTCACTCATAATCAAAGAAATGCAAATAAAAACACAACAATAACATTACCAGGAGACATCTTGCCACCAGAGTTTGCAATGATGTGGGGAAATCGGGGCCGCTTGGGGAAAATGTAAACTCTTACAAGCTTTCGGAAGGGCATTATGTGTATCAAAGGTGTGTGTCAATGTGTATCAAACGTTAAAATGTGTATCTCACCCAAAGTAGCCAAGGCAGCCTGGGAGAACCAAGCTGGGGGGGGGGGTCTGAGCCCCTCTCAGGACCTATTAGAGATCTGCAGCAGTTTGGAGAGCCAGGAATTGGCACCAGAATAAACAGATAGGAGCAGAGTCCAGAAACAGAATCGCACGTAAACAGTGAACTGATTTATGACAAAAGTGACACTGCAGTGTAAAGGGAGGGGGAGGGGATGTTATCTTTTCTACAAACAGAGCGAGGTAAATTAGCTATTCACCTGGGAAAAATAAATAAATCTTGACCTCCCCTTCATAGCACACACAGAAACAATTATAGAAGGACTAGATCCAAAGGTGAGGGAGAAAACAATAAAGCTTTCAGGGAGCTCGGGGGACTATCTTCATGAGCTTGGGTGGGGCAACATTCCTGGACCAGGACACAAAAGCCCGAAGCATAAAAGGACAGCTTGATGAAGTCGACCACGTTGAAACTTAAAACTCCAGGAGGCAGCCCAAGAGTAAAAAGGCAAGACCCCATCGGAAAGGATATTTGCAATGCATATATCCAACAAGTGGCTCATACCCAAACTATATAAAGAACCCCTAAAAAAATCCGTGAGAAAAAGAAAGCAGACGTCCCAATACAAATGTAGGCAAAAGACCTGAAGAGCACACACGAAAAGGTATAGCAGGATGGTCAACAAGCACACAAATAGTGCTGCAGGTAAGAAGCCCTGCCCGAGATGAATCTCAAGGTAACGCGGCGCAGAGGAAGCCGGGAGCATCTCAGTCGGGAGGTCAAGCGCCCAGAGGAAAAGAAACTTCAAAGGCCAAGTGCCTGCATGTGTCTGAGCCGCAGTTCTGTCCAGTGGGGACGTTAAGGCCAGAGGCTCGGGGTCACTCAGGAGCCACCTGGAGTCCACCCCGACGGTTCTCTATTCAAACACCTTGGCCGATGAAACGCGTGTGCTGACTCAGGGACCAAGGTGCCCCCGAGACATTAAACAGGCTTTTTGGGAGAAGAAATCTGTCCGGCTCGGAAGGCAAAGCTCAGCAAAGCTTGGGGAGTGGGGGGATAGGGACAGGCCCCAGGGTGAGACTGGGCCCCAGACGGGTCCCCCCATCCACCCCGGGCCCCTCAGCATGGCCCCCTCTGTCGTCTCACGGTGCCCAGGGTCAGAGGACAGGCTGGGCTCACGAAAGTCCACATCCAACTCGCCCTCTGCAGCCTGACCGTCTGGACTAACTGATGGGACCCGATGTCCTCGGAAATGGACTGATGACATGACCACGTGGTGTCCCAGAAATGCAAGCCCAGCACCTCTGGTGGGCCACCCTCATGCTTGGGTTTAACCAAGTGTCCCCCCTAGGACCCCCAGGACAGGCCTGGGGACCGGCGTGCGGCCACTGTCCCTCAGAAACCCCAGGGAGTCCCCGCTCTGCGCCAGGAAAAGACGCCACGTCAGCCGGGGCCCCGCTGCCGGGCTAAAGTGCAGCGGCTCCGAGCCACGCACCCCTCGACAATGACGGGACCGTCCCCACGTGTCCTCTGAGCCCCTCTCGCCCCGCCCCTGCCCACTGGCACGGGCTTCCGCAAAAATAGTTTCCCATCGCACAAATCATTTTAACTCAAAAGAGCATGCCTCCAAAAACGTCCTCAGAAATGCAAAAGCAACCTTCCGAAGAAAAACCCCCAAAACCCTAGAGAACGCTCGGCTGAGACAAGCCGCAATTACTGTCCTCGGTTGGTTTGATAAAATTTCCTCTCCGCCTCTCCTCAGGACGACAAGCCTTCACTCAAAGACTTTCTTTTTTAAAAATAACTACAGTAACCCACCATTAGAACAGAGATTGCATTCTAATCCACCCTTTCTTTTTCTCTGGTTTCCAAACTGGCACCTTCCTGACTTCAGAGAAGGAAAAAATGTAAACTTGTACAGAACGTCCAGCAGCTGCCTGAGGCCAGCCCAAGCCGGAATTCAAGCTACAGCCGGAAAGTGAGAAGGATTTGCGAAGGATTGACCCCCTGCCGCCCCTGCCCCACTCTCACCACTCCCCACCCCTAGCCCACACCATCTTCTGAACTACTCCAGTGACAAGAAGGTGTCAAGGACCAGTGAAAGACGGTGCCCCAGGGAGCCCCTGCCCAGACCCTTCCAGAACAAAGGGATGCTTATCCAAACATCTCTCCTTCGCTGCTGGAGTCTGGAAGGGTGGTGTTCTTAAAGAAAAAAGAACTGTGTTTTCAAAAAGCATAGCAACGCTCAGTTTCGCCTGCTGCTGCTTCTCCAGCCACCCCCGGAGCCCAGTGGCTTCCGGCAGCACTCGAAGCCATCCCCCGCCTCCCTCCAGCTGTGACCCAGGTCACACAGCACAGCTCAGGAGGAGGCGTCTGCACCTGCTTCCTGCCCACGCCTTCCCAGGGCCCCTGTGCTGGGGCCCAAGAACGCACTGTCACTTGGGGGCAGCGAGTGCCGGGAATGCTTCTCCCCATGTACTGCTCTTCTTCTGGGTCATCTGGACGATTATTGTTGTCTGTGGTTGACAGCTCATAATGCTGCATCTCCAGAAATGAATTAAACACACACACAGCTCACAAGAGCAGCAGAGGGGAAGGAATCTGCTGGCAGCACCCATTCGCAGTGACCTCATGTGCAGAGACGGAGCTCTTCCTGATCTCTCTATTTGTCACTCCATTGCTCCCTGAACCGCTAGAGGCCAAAGCAGAGGCGCGAGAGAGCAGCCTGGGGAGAGGGGTCCATTTGCGAGTAGACACACACTTTTCCAAGAGCATGGAAGAGAGGCTGTACCTCTCACAACGGGAAAATACAGGCAAACAATGTCATTCACTCCAGCAAATTGCTGGCAAAATACTGGAACCAACTCAAGTGCCCACGTGCAGGAGGGGAGTTGACAACCACATGACGGTTGAATAAATCCACACAGCAGAGTGCTAGGCAGCTGTAAAAAAGAGAAAGGATGTGGACGATCTCTGTGAACTGCTTTAGAGTGATTTCCAGGGTAGACTGTGGAGTGAACAACTGCAAAGTTCAAAAGGGTGGAGTTTTTTTGGGTTTTTTTGCGGTACGCGGGCCTCTCACTGCTGTGGCCTCTCCCGTCGCGGAGCACAGGCTCCGGACGCGCAGGCTCAGCGGCCACGGCTCACGGGCCCAGCCGCTCCGCGGCATGTGGGATCCTCCCGGACCGGGGCACGAACCCGCGTCCCCTGCATCGGCAGGCGGACTCTCAACCACTGCGCCACCAGGGAAGCCCACAAAAGGGTTTTTATAGCACTCTACCCTTCATGGAAGAAAGGAGATATAAGAAAATGTACATGCACCTATTTGTTCAATGCAAACGAAACACAGAAAGGATAAACCAGAAACTAAGAGAACTGCTTACCTAGAGGGCATGGCTGGGGATGGAGTGCAAAGAACAGAGGATGGAGCAGGACAGGGCGGGGTGCCATGCCTCTGAGTGCACCTGCTTGTGTAGATCTGACCCTTAGGACTATGGTTACATTTCGAATACCCCCACCCCAAATAAATCAATAACTAAAATTGACCAGAATGGGGCACATCCATCACTGAATACACACAACCACAGACGAATCTAACTGTATCACAAACGATTAACCCACTCTGAAGGGAAGGGAGAAGAAAGGAACCAACCTAGGTAACTTTGTAAAACAGAATTTCAACTGTATAGTGTAAGCTAATGGCAAAGAGAACATGAACAAATATTGTCCTCTAGTCAGTACATTTGTGTCCCACGGGGGTATGGGTTAGCAATCCTGAACTACTCTGTATGTGTAATATATTTTATTTTACCAATAAGTTAAAATACTGAGAATCATGAGAGCCAGCTCTGGAGAAGGAAAGATATAAAAAAAGCCTCGGGGCTTCCCTGGTGGCGCAGTGGTTGAGAGTCCGCCTGCCGATGCAGGGGACACGGGTTCGTGCCAGCTGCCCGGCCAAGGGCCCTGAGCTGGGAAAGGCTGCAGCCCAGCAGGCTCCCCACACCGGCCGGGACACTCGGCAGAGCAGCAGGGACCTCCTGCAAATCAGCACGACTGGGGGCGGCCGAAGGACAGGGTCGGAATCTGGACAGTCTGATGGTTTGGGAAGCAAGGGACATAAACGAAGCAAAACACTGTGATGGGTTTGAACACAGGCTTTGAGGACACACACGCTGGGCCCCAGGCATGCCCGACACAGAGATTCCGGAGACGACATGGAGCAGAAGCCCCGGCTACACGGGCCGCCACCGTCTGTCAGCCGGGTCCCACCCAGACAGCACAGAGCGCCGGGGGCTCAAAGCGAAGCCCCTGGAGATCAGGGCAGTGGGCTCTGGCTTGTTTATTTCATTGTACCAGTAACCGGCTCGAGTTGGTTTCCTAAGAAAATACTGAGAACATTTTTTTTAATGTAAGGATCTTTATGGCAGAACATCCCAAAAGACATTGGCTGGTGGTGAGGTCCTGAAGGTAGGGGGCCCTGGAGACGGCCCTACTCAGAAAGGGGCTGGGAGGGAGGGAGGGAGAGGGAGGGAGGGAACCCTGATAAACAAAACAAAATCAGCCCCGCTCTTCAAACTCCAGGTTCACACCAGCCTGATCTAACAAGGAGGGTGGGTGTGGGTGTGTGTGTGGCTGTGTGTGTGTGTCGGGTCTATGTGTGTCCTGGCTGTGTGTGTCTGTGCCGGGTCTATGTGTGTCCTGGGGGTGTGTGTGTGTCTGTGTGTGTGCTAGGTCTGCATGTGCGTGTATTTGTGTGTCAGCGCATGTCCTGGGTGTGTGTGTGTGCACGCACGGACACATCCCCGCCCCGTGAACTCACTGAGGGTCTGGACGCCGGGAAGTCCTGCATTCAGGCCACGCGCCCCTCCCTCCCCTGCCCGCTCAGCCTCGCGCCTCAGCTGCAGGCCCTGGTCCCAAGCCCCCCACTCCCCAGCACAACCCACAGCCCCAGCACAGCCTGGTCCCCAGCGACCACCGTGACTCACAGCCCCCTTCCCTAGGGCCACTTCAGCCTCAAACACACATCGCTTCCAGAGTCGTTCAGAGCAAGGCTTCTCTGCTTTTACACACTTGGGTTACAGACTTGCATATCTCGATGCCACGTTATAAGACCCCCAACACTGGAAGCACTAAAAATGCCGCTGCTTCACGCCAGGATCAAATTTCCAACACAGGCTGAGCCCGCCGAGCTCATTCCTGCCGAGTTAGCTGCGTCCGCACCATGGCAGCAAGGGAAGAGCCTCTGCCCGGGGACGAGCATCTCTCCATGAGAGAGGAGCCACACAAACACACACAAGGAACAACACAGCTCCTGACGAGGCTACTCTACGGTGCTGTTGACTCCGAGCTCAGCATTTCCTCAACAGCCATTTACTGAGCCGCTGCTGTGAGCCAACGCTCAATGCCGGGCATCGTGAGGAAGGAACCAGTGATTCCAAACAGGGTCCAGGGCAGCTCCTCCAGAAACGCACAGGCTGGCTTAAGAGATGATCGATTTGCATAAATAATAACATACGGTCCTCGGAGGTGGTACTGACGCAGTGCAAAGACCGCCTGGAGGGAAACGTGGCCCTTCCCTGGGGACATCAGAGAGGGCTTCATGGAGGAGGTGGGACTGACCTCAGAGACGTGGAAAGAAGGCCTTCCAGACAAAGGGAGAGGCACATGCAAGGGTGGAGGCCCACCAGTCCTGGACTTCAGGGGAGAGCGAGCATTTCCATTCCTCCAGACAGACATTCAAGCAGAAAGTCAGACTGGAAAGGTCTGCTAGAGACCGACCGTGAGGCCTGGAGTTGAAATGTGTCTTCAGGGAAACCTTAGTCACCGAAAGATTTTAAATAGGTGAGTAAGGCCATCTGGCATGTGTTTCTGGAAGATAAGCCTGGAACTCGGGGAGAATGAAGCAGGGAGAACAGTCAGGAAGCTTCTAGCTCAGGCAGAACCAGGGAAGGGATGGCGGGGCAGAGCAGGTGCGAGGGATGCTCTGAAAATAGGGTCACAGCTGGTCCTGCGCAGGGACCAGGACCCAGGAGGGCGCCAGGGTGCCAGGCTCAGAGCGGAGAGAAGGCGATGTGGTGACAGAGGACAGACACAGAGGACGTGCGGGCTCGGGGGTAACGTGCCCACCTGCACACCTGGAGCCGAGAAACCTGCCCGGAAACAGGAGCGAGGCCGAGGGAAGAGGTGGGTTTTGTGTCATCGGGAACATCTGCCCGGAGGTGATGGCTGAAATCACGGCATCCCCATGAATTCAGAGAAGTAAACGTTCATGCAGAGGGGCTGAAGGAACACCTGTGTTAGGGAGTTATAGCAGGTGGTGCAGCAGAGGTGGAGCTGATACCAGGGAAAGGGCGGCACCTGCAGGGCGTGGACTGCAAGGCCGGGGCTGGGGCGTCAGAGGCTGCGGTGGGGCACGGGCCTTGACGGAGCCCAGGTGAGCAGGGGTCTCTGGAGACGTGTGAGACCATTTTTGCAGTTCGAAAATGTGTATGGAAAGTGGAGATAGTAAAAATCGACTTTAAATAGTTTGAAGAAGGGAAGGGAGGTGGACGTCACATAAGATCTCTGGAACTTGGGAACCAGCGATGCCACTTCTGCACGCACACACCTAAAAGGACCAAAAGCAGGGTCTTGGAGAGACGCTTGCACACCCACATTCATGGCTGCATTATTCACAATAGCCTAAAGGTGGGAGCAACCCAAGTGCCCATCGACGGATGCCTGGATAAACAAAATGTATGTCGTCCATCCACACCATAGAATATGATTCAGCCTTAAAAAGGAGGACATTCTGGGACTTCCCAGGCGGTCCAGTGGTTGAGACTCTGCGCTTCCTCTGCAGGTGCGCAGGTTCAATCCCTAGTTGGGGAACTAAGATCCCACATGCCGCATGGCACTGCCCCCCCCCCCCACAAAAAAGGAGGACTTTCTGACATTTGCTACAACACGGATGGACCTTGAGGGCTTGGTGCTCAGTGGAACAAACCAGACACAAAAGGACAAACCCTCTATGACTCTATTTACACGAGGCTCCCAGAGTAGCCAAAGTCATAAAGACAGAAGGGAGAAGGGGGGGTGCCGGGGGGCGGGGCTGAAGACGGAGCGGGAGCTCGTGTTTAATGGGGACAGAGTTTCAGTTTTTCGAGATCAAGAGAGTCCTGGAGATGGAGGGTGGTGATGGAGGCACAACAACGTGAGTACTTAACTTCCGTCGCTGAGCTGCAGGATGGAAAACGGTTCAGAAGGTCAATTTTATGTTATGCGTATTTTACCACAATTTAAAATGTTTTGTGATCTTCAAAAAGAGAGGGAGCGAGGTAGGTAGGGTGAGAGGGGCATTCTCAGGTCAGGACAGTTTGCCTGTGGATGGAAAGGGCGTGAGAGAGAGAGATGGAGCAGGCAGACAGCGGGGGCGGAGGAAGGGAGGGAAGGTTCCCGAGGAAGAGAAGGAAAACGTCCTTCCCTGAGGAAGGAGGGAATGATGACGAGGGGGACGTGAGAAACCGGCGAAACGGTCAGGATGAAAGAGAGAACAGAGCAACGGCTGTCGGGTGGTGCCATCAGCCTGCGAAAGCACAAATACAGACGAACACTGGCCAGGAAGTGTGGACGGCTGGGCGGAGCTGGGTTCTGAGGGAACCAAGAAGGGGCCTGACCTTCGTGGGGAATGAGGGTCGGGGGGCAGGGTGAGTCGGGAGCTGCAGTGAGAGCGACTGTGTCCTGACTCAGTGGCTTCCCTCGATGGCCGTCTCACTGAGGAGGGGACGAAAACACAAGTGGACGGACCCGGAGGCTGGCACATAGTAGGGCTTCAGGTAATGTTGGTGGAATGGGATGGAACAGTATAAAACGGAACAAAATAGAAAATCCTGGCGGGAAACGTCTTTGTGTGACTTCAAGCAATCAAACATATATTTAATTCTTATTATTGTACATATAGAATGGATAAACAAGGTCCTACCGTAGAGCACAGGGAACTGCATTCAGTAGCCCATGATAAACCATCATGGAAAAGAATATGAAAAAGAATGTATGTATCTATATCTATATATATTTTATATGTATAGCTGGATCACAGCAGAAATTAACAAAACATTGTAAATCAACTACACTTCAATAAACTAAATTTTATATATATATATATATATATATATATTGCATTTTTTAATAAACTCCTTGAAAAATCACACCGTCAAGTGTCGAATCAACACTGTATCACAGCACACGATCCTGACACAGGGAAAATCGTACTTTTTAAAGGACAGGTGCACATCTGTGTCCCCAATACATTTGTCGTTCTTATCACTGACAAAGATAAACTGAAGGCAGAGAGAATTACGGTTACAATGGGGCAAAACAAAGAGCTCATCACTCAAAACCAAAAGCATAAAAAAAGTCTCTTCAAAACACTAAACTGTTTCCCAGAGAGAACCAAGCTCTCCAACTTACTAATGGCTATTATCAAGATAAGGGAGAATCAGTCCGTATATCCCCCTCCTCCAAAAACGACATTTATTGTAAATCATCAATACCCACGATTGTGGCGCACACATCTACGAAAGTGACATCTGTTCTTAGAAGCCTTTTTACCCAAAGTCAATACTGTGTGTCCAACCCCAGTGCCATTGGGGGGATTTTCCACCGCTGTTCACAAACAATCCCAAGAAAACGAATGCTAGGAAGAGGGAAACGCTAATCCTGACCAGCCCCAATCCATCTAAGATTCTTCATACAATCATACACACGAATATTCCTCGCTGCAAAACGAAATCAAAGAACAGGAATGGGGACAGATTCACTCGAACTCACCAAATGGTGCCACAGATGGACGGTGACGAGAGGGGAATTCTGGGAGAGCTTCAGCGTCGGGAAGACCTCCAGGGAAATCAGACAGCTGCGCACAGACAGCAAGCAGTGCTTGTAATTTGCTGCCTCAGCAATCCTTGGAAAGAAATGAAAAATCATCACAAAACACACAGGAAAAGAAAACAACCCTTGGGTTTAAAAGTTAATGTTAAGTCTGAGACTTTTTGAAATCGTTTTTGGATGGAGCTTTGATTTCTATCGAAGAGCTGCTCTCTTTAGGGCTTGATGCTGGTACCAAAAGGTGAGAGGGAGCCCTTGACCTCACAGAGTCTATAAGCTAGTAGGAGAAGGGGGTTGGCCCAGGATGTGGGGAAGAACAGAAAGGTCAAAACAATGAGCCTGAGTCTCAGCCACCCATTTCCTTGGCCTTGGACGAGTGACTTACCTATCGGGACTGTTTGCCTTAACTATAAACCGGTGTGGTAAATAGTAGTGTGATAGATAGCTGCTGTCTTGTCACCCTTCACCCTTCTCCTGATAAAGGCACCTCAGCTTCCCTCCAGGTGATACCCCTTCCCCACTTGCAGCCCACGTGCTTTGGAGGGAACTCCATCCTTGGCTAAGAGTAAAGCCTGCTATCCTGACCTGAATGCATCAGTGCACTGCATTCCTCAGACCATGCTGACCGTTCAGACGTGAGCACATGGTCCAAGAAGGTCCGAGGAGAAGTAACAAGATTCAGAAGGAAATGCTGGGTCAGAGATTCTCACTTCTCTCTGCTAGACATCAGCCCTGAAGCATGAGGTCCCAGAAGTGGCTTACAATCACAAGTAGAGAGACTGACTGGGAAGGGGATCCACCCCCTGGAAGAGCTGAGAGATGGAGCTGAGTGACATCAACTGGATGCTGGGTCGAGCAGCCCGTGCACCTTTCAGCTCATGTGATCCAACAAACTCCTCTTTTGCTTAAAACAGTTTACGGGGCTTCCCTGGTGGCGCAGTGGTTAGGAATCCACCTGCCAATGCAGGGGACACGGGTTCGAGCCCTGGTCCAGGAAGATCCCACATGCCGCAGAGCAACTAAGCCCGTGCACCACAACTACTGAGGCTGCTCTCTAGAGCCCACGAGCCACAACTACTGAGCCCGCATGCCACAACTACTGAAGCCCGCACGCCCAGAGCCCGTGCGCCGCAACAAGAGAAGCCACCGCAATGAGAAGCCCGCGCACCGCAACGAAGAGTAGCCCCCGCTTGCCGCAACTAGAGAAAGCCCACGCACAGCAACAGAGACCCAACGCAGCCAGAAACAATAAATAAATAAAATAAAATAATAAAATAAATTAAAAAGAAAATAAAAAAATACAGCTTACACTGGGGTTTCTGTCACTTACAACCCAATCAAAAGAATCCTGACTGGTATACACAGTACTTGTCTCATGGAGTTATGAGGCTGAAATGATATTCAGGGCCAGGACTAGGGCTAGGCAAGCAAGGAACCTGGGATGCAAGATCTAAGAAGGTGTTCACGTTCAGGGCCTGCCCCTTGCGGTGCTTGAATGAATCCCAGAACGCACACCGATCTGAACGTTGTGTTCTCGGTGTCTGCTCGAGCCCTCGCCCCGCCTGGCGTGTGGTAGGTGATCAGCAGATGTCTGTTGCCTGACTCTGAAATTCAGACACAGCTACACTAGGATGCTTTCGGCGTGGAGTCATCCGGCCCGCGCTCGGGCCGCCCAGTCGCCTGCTGGTCTCTTGCCCAATCTGGACGTTGCGTGTCTCCTATTCACTCTCCAAAGCCCGACTGGGGATTCTGCCCCCTATGTGCGTTTATGCCCACAGGACTATCTTCGTAACGTCGAGCCGACCCCTGGGAGCTGGAGGCACCATCTTCTTCCTCCTCCCTCAACTACTTGCGCCTACTAACTAGCCTCAAAGCTGTCGACCTGGACTGGAGCCCGCGGGACCCATGCAGCTCCTGCAACCGTCCCCCTTCACACACCGCAACCGGCTCTGCACACAGGGTCCTTATACGTGTCCCTAAAAAAGAGCAGGTCCCCAGGAGCACACAGAACCGTTCCTGGAATTGTCAATATGAGATGTTTAAAAAAATATCGCTGTAAAGATTTAAAACCCCAGCCCTGTCTTCATGGAAAGACCCTGCAAGAGGGTCTTTCCAACAGAAGATCACCAAGGACCCGGGTCTGTAGCAAAACAGAGGCATGGATTCCTCGTGTCTGAATATCACCGAGGTTGGAATCTTGAGGGGCTGCTGGAAGCTCAGAGAACATGGCTGATTTTCTGTCTGATTGCTCTTCTCTGGGAAAATGTCACTGGTGCAAGCCCAGAACGAGAAGACACACACAGAATAAGTCACACACATCAAAAAAAACCCAAAAGACACTGAAAAGAAAGCAGCACGCTACTTCAGTGTTTCTCAACCACTGCTTTCCTCATCACCCCCTCAAGAGTCTTATTAGACATTTTTGTCCTAACACCCTGCCATTAAGCCACCAACACCCCGCCCATCCCGTGAGATTTTAGTGCCACAGAGATACAATAAATCTGCTTACGTACATAAAACATGCTCTATACAACTCTGCAGAGTCACAACCACTGTAATAGCTCAGACTCCTTGCCCCCAAAACCAATCTTCACCCCACAGAGGTGCTATCACCCCCACTGAAAATGCATGGGGTTCAGCCCCTGCCGTGGAAACCTAAGACTGGCTTGATGTCACCAGGGACCAAACCAGACCCAAAGACAGAAGGATGTGGTCCCCGGTGACACAGAGGCCAGCTCGCTCACAGAACGATGGGGCTTCCCAGGTGGACGACCTCTCTGCCCATGATTCCAGGGAGCTGAGATGCTCTGCGCCCACCCTTGCCAAGACCTCACAGCCCACGCTTCCCTCCGCAGGACTCCGTGCACTCATCACGTACGTAATTCCAGCAAGCAAGCTAGAAGTCATTTTTCTAGCAAAAATTAGGACTCCAATATTAGCCAACAATAAAATCACAACCCTGGGCATAAAACTCTACAAATACAGCAACATTTGTCACACACCCCTCCTCCCCCTCCGTGTACGTTATCTAATAGTTCACCCAGCCAGCTGTCCTCTCCCACTGGGAGGTAAGCTCCATCAGGGCTGCATTCTTACCCATTCTGTTCATTGCTCTCCCAGCTCCCAGAACCAGGCCTGACACATGGTACGTTTTCAATTAACATGTGTTGAATGAATGAATCTTCTCACAGGCAGACAATATGGAACATATTGGAAAAAATATAAAACACATGGAGAACCTTCTCTCAACAGACAGAATGCAAATCCAGAGTGGATTCCTGGATTCCACCCCGGGAACACGTGGATTCAGCCAGATGTAGTCTGGGAAACACCGCCTTTGAGGGCAGGAATTGATACCAGACTCACCAAATCACGGTAAGGCTGACGGTCTACACTACATCCTCAGAAGCACTTTTAATCCAGAAACGTGCGATTTCCCAATATGGACGGGTTTACACGGATGCCCTCCAGTGACTCACTCCTCGTGCAGCCAGTGAGGCCCTGCCTCCTGGCTGGGTTCGCCCTGCGGAGAGGCCCCGCTGGGGGTCCAGGGTCGCCGGGCCAGGAGGAGCCCACCGCTTTCGACACGACCCACCCAAGTCGACAACGACGACGAGACACCAGAAGAACTAAGAAATTACTGTTTACTTTTGAGATGCGATAACGGCGGGAGTTTACTCTGTAGTTTTTAAAGAGTCTTTATCTTTTAAAAATAGAGACTAAATATTTACAGATGAAACTACATGATGTCAGAGATTGCCTCCAAATAACTGGTGAGGCCGGGTGTACAGAGGAAGCCCAAACGGCTGTGGATTGTCCTGGTCACACCCGGTGATGACCGTCGGCCATGGATTGTCCTGATCATAGCCCGGTGATGACCGTCTCTCTGTTTTTACAGATGTTCAAATTTTTTCATAATAAAAAGAGGGTTTTTTTTTTTGTTTTTTTTTTTTTACCACTTCATTTAATCTCTCTGGTACCTCCAGCTGTACTAAGAGTTTTGCTTTGGTTTCATAAATCTGACCCAGGTTTGATTTTTTTGTTTTTAACCTATTTTCTAGGGAGCAGTAACACTTGGAGGTTGGATTATCTGTCACTTTGGAGCCGATCATACCAGGGCTTGGGGGTCTTTTCGGGTTGGAAAACCAGCTCATTCTAGATGCAAGGAGGGAACGGGGCAAAGGAGACAGCCAAGGGGCGGGGGCTGCAGCGTTATGGCCCGTTCCCTCCTCTGCACAGAGCCCTGCCCCACGCTGCCTCATCCAGGCCCCATGCCCTCTGCTTTGGGTGCGTTCAGCCAACGGGACTACCAGTAGGAAATCAGAGGCGTCAGAGAGGAGAGTGAGGCCCACACAGGGCTGTCCCCATGGGGCCACCCCAACTTGGCCCCAGCCCACCTAAGGGCCCAGTACCCGTCTGGTCCCCGCACGCACCCCTCCATCTTTGCACAGGGAACTGTGTTCTCCTGCCGCCTTCAGCCCAGGGCCGTAGCAGCACGCCCCATCTCCTTGTTCCGAGAACTTTCCTGTTACTGTACTCTATCCTTTTTAGTGGGGAGCCCACCCCGACCATGGCTTTGCAAACGGCCCCTCCATTTAACTTCCCCCAAGTTACCCATCTGGCCCCTATGGGGGACCCAACTGACAGCCCAAAGTCCAGCCCTGCAGCCTCACCTATTTCGGCACATTTGAGCCACGACCCCTCTGTGGGTCATCTCTGCCTTCAATTAAGCCCAGAGAGGATGGAAGATTCCAGGATCTCAGGGGCAGATCTGGGAACTCTGAAATCTTCAAGCAAAACACCCAAGCGTGTGGAGAGATGAGCTCTGGTCCTCAAGCAAGAGAAGTTAGCACACATGGGGTAAGAAAAGGGGCCTCAGGAAGAGACCACTCCGAGTACAAGGGGCCCACAGTTAAACCAAGTTGTATAGGGAAGTTAAAAAAAAAATTTTAACTGCAAATATTCCCTAGTAAATGAACTACTTTTCTAATGAGTTCCCACTCAAACATGGTGCCCTGCTCGCTCTGGGGTCTATCCTCATCCATCCCGTCAGAGCTGTGTCCTCGCTGACCATCGGGGAGCAGCAATGAGACACTGAAAACACCAAGCAAAGGAAACCTGAACCTCATGAAAGATGCTGCCCCTGGTGACAGGGGTGAGAGCGCCGGAGGGACTTGGGAGAATTCTCGAGTGGACGTGAGGCCTCTGGCCAACGCACAACCAAAGAGAAGAGCGCCCACCAGGATGGTGGACGTGAGCTCCGTGGTACTCAGGTTGCTGAGGAGCCGAGTTCTCCGTGTCCAGAAGTAGTTCAGTGGGGTCTCTCAAGAGAGAACGGCAAGAACCGGAATTTCCCTAAACCGGGACCCTCCTCTCCAAACTTTGCATTGCAAGAGTCACGCCCACAGAACATTTGCTAGAAACAGTGCACCTAGATTCCCACCTCCTACCGTTCTGCCACATTTGCTTTAACTGGCATCTCACACTCCAGACACACACACACACACACACACACACACGCCTTGTTGCTGAACCATCGGAAAGTACATCACGACACTCCACCTCTACATTCTTTAACAGGGACCTTCTAAAAATAAAGACCGCCTTCTACATAATCACCATCCCACCATCACGATCAGAAATCTGACATGGCTTCAATCATCACCTGGTGCCTGGTCCACCGTCCAATGTCCCCAGCGTCCCCACGGTCTCCTTCAGAGTGAGGCTTCTTTCCCGTCAAGGAAAGGACAGCATCCATTTAGTCACCGTATCCCCTCAGTCCCCTCTGATCCGGAACAGTCCCCACTCTTGTTACTGCTTTTACTGCATGCATGTTTCACAGTCCAGACCAAAGTTTTGCAAAATGTCCCTTGACTTTCCTCGTGGGGAGCGTCGGACCGAGCATCTGGGGGCAGGATGACCCTTCCCACTGCTTCACATCAGGGGACGCAGGACGTCAGCCTGTCCCGATGTCGGTGACACCGAGCGTGACCCGTTGGCTGAAGTGGAGCTGACAGTGTCTCTGCTCTTGGGGACCTTCTCACGAGGTGATTAACGGGTCCCCTGAGGGGTGACGGGGAATAACCTTGGGCCCTCACAACCCTTCACCCGCTGGTGTCTGCCCCGAGGAGGTTTGCCCGATCGATGGCTACACCGAGGGCTGCCACATGGCGATCGTGACCCTGCCGGTCCTTCTGCCTGGATTGCTCAGCGTTACTCTACAAAGGAGAAGTGCAGACATTTAAGCCAAGTCAAGCCCCATAGAACGTGTCCTTCTGAAGCACGTGTGAGTCCATCACTGAGATGCTGAAACCCAGAGGCACGAGTCCCAGCCCTGCCCCTGCTGCTGCAGCCGTGGAGTGCCGTACCCTCTGGGTCCCGGGTCTGTCTGTGGGGGAGAAGCAGGTGACTCTGCTCCCTGCTCAGCTCCGACGACTCTTTGGAAGGAAACGGCAGTCCCAGCTGCTGGCCTGGCAACTGAGAATCAGCAAGAACCCAACACTCCTTATCACTACGGGGCCAGGGGCCGCGGGCCACGGAGGAGCCCCCGAGTCCAGGCGCCTGCAGAGGCCAGCAAAGCCCCCACCCAGGACCTGTGGACGGTTAGGCGTTGCCTTGGGCAGCCAGCACATGGGCCCGAGTGGTCTACCCAGGGCGGAGGGGATGGAGAGCCCATCCTGCCCCGACCCCGTCCTCGTGCTTTAAACTCACGTGCTGACTCCACTCCCCAGGGGGTTTAAAGGACATTATGATTCCGCCGCGTCCTTTCGGTCTCACGAAACACCGTGAATGTGTGTAGATGATGGCGCACAAAACTAAAGCGGAATGAAGTCAGCTGTGCGGGCGGGTGCGGACACTAGACGCTAACAGTGCCACTGTACAGATCTGCTTCTAATCCTGTGTGGAATTTGATAATCATCTTAGAGGCGGAGGATGGGAGAACATCCAACCACCTCATGAAGCGATAAGGGAAGTGCTTACGTATCACGTTCCAGGGCTTTACTTAAACCATTAACTCAGTGCTCACGGAGACCCGCAGAAATCGGGATGGCCGTCCTCCCTCTTAGAAAGGAGCATGAGAGCAAAGAGACCACCAGCTGGTGAGGGCAGCCGGCGGCAAGAAGAAAGCCGGGAGCCTGGCTCCCAAATCCAAGAGTGAACCACAGCACGACTGTTTAGTGTCACCTCTGTGCTGCCTTGTGCTACGGGAGCAAGCACAACAGGGACCACACTTGGAGAGCTTCTGGGGTGATTTTTTTTTTTTTTTTTTTTTGAGGTTAATGTTGACAGTAAGACATCTTTGCATCAAGTGTTGGCTTTAGAGCTAAAGGTTCAACACCTGAGAAATACACCATCATCATTGCAAAATCATTCTGTTTCTGACTTGAGGAAAATGAGCACTTACAGTCTCTGCTGACAGAGTTCAGAGGTCAATGGTGTTAAGGCCAATGGGTAGAGGGCTGCGAGGAGGGGGATATTCTCTGCCTGTGCGGGTCTCCAAGCCCACGATTTGCAGGGGGTATAAGAGTTGATCACGGCGCCCCGGGTCCTGAGGTTCCCAGGAGTCCTGCTGGGTAACCCTGGGCAGTGAGGACGGTGGAGGGAAGGGAAGGCTGGAGCCCTTAGGACGGAGGGAACCACACCCAGCGGCCAAGCTTCAAGCTCACACTTCAACTCTCCACAGCAGCTCAAAGTCAGCCCCAGCCCCGTCCACTGCTGCCAGCACTGATGTAACTGTCCACCGGGGCTGTGCAAACCACAGGCACTGCCTAGTCTTATAAATAAAGTTTTATCAGCACACACCACTCCATGTCTTTATGTATTGTCTGGGGCTGCCTTCCCACAGCTCTGCTGCAACAGAGACACTACGGCAGGTAAAGCCGAAAATATTAACCACCTGGCCCTTTATGCAAAAGCTTGCCAACACCCAGATAGAGCGATGGTTCCGGTCACATTAAATCAAAGTGCCTGCTGCCCTCTGCAACCCTCGATCCTGCCTTCCTTCCCTTTCCTGAGGATGACGGGTACCGAGAACATGGTACAGACGCCGTCCTCCCCACGCCCCTACCCCGGCCCGCGGCAGGGCTCGGCCATCCCCAGAAATACACGTTCATGGATTTCACTGAACAGTCCGTTTCAGTCGGAACCTCCAGCAGTGAGAGTTGTAAATAAGTATTGATAAATTGGGGCCAAGGATGGATCCACTATTCACTCATAATCTCAGGTTTGGGGAAATTTCCCCCAAATATTCAAGAAGGCCTGTTTCCGAGGAAAGCGTGTGGCATCTTCCCTTGTGACTTTCCTGAAGAATTCTGGAAAGCACACCCGGAGTGCCAGGTCCCCTTTCTGTAGTTATAAGGCTCCCCCAGGCAACCAGGCCCAGAACCGGGCTTTCTTCCAGGTCTGCAGCTAAACCACGACTGTTTGCTCCCTTCCCCTGCCCTCCTCCAGGGTTTTGTACAATGAGCTGGTCCCTCACATCAGGCAGGAGAGGAGCCTGTCTGAGAGACACATGATGTCAGGGCTCGGGTATCTGTATCATTAGAAGGTATTTATCATTTCTTGTTTACCTGTAGGCGGTAAAAACAGCTGCCTACTTTTCCATCACACACGCCTCCAAACACCCGCAGCAGAGCCAGCGTCTGAAACCCGCCCCCGCAACGCCTTCCCGTCAGCAGAGACAGCGAACTTGCAGGAAGGCCTGTCCTCATACCATCAGCTTTCCCAGGCTCTGTCCCGGCGGGGGAGGGCAGCGGGGCCTCGGGGCCAGGGGTGGAGGCCCTGTGCGGCTCCCTCTGAGATGCACGGCTCTCTCTCCAGCACCTTTTCGGAGCCCCCCCCCTCCCCCGCTCTGGGCCCGGCACCGCGCCAGACGTGTGGGAACAGAGATGGACCAGCCCCTGCCTGCTGCCCTCGGCGGAGCCCCTGTCTGGGACGGATCTGTGCCCAACAAAACTGGCTTCACCTTCCAAACACTAACTGCAGAGAGGGGTCCCTTGGGCTCATACCTCGTTGGCCCTTTCTCGGCACCGGTCCTGGGCTCTGCCTCCCTGCCCGCTCCCAGGGACCCCATGAAAGGGAGGAGTGGACCCCGGCCCTAACCTCTCCTAAGGGAACCAGCCCCTCCCCGTGGTCGGAGTAGGGCTGACCCACCCTCCCAAGCCCCAGTGGGTCATGTGAGCAGACCTGGCCAACGAGAGTGCAGGGGCTGGGGGCCCGGATGGTCATGTGACCCAAGTGGGCCAATCACAGCCCTCTCTGGATTTTGAATGAAACTGACTTTTCATTGCTGAAAGAGACTCACTTTCCTTCTTGAGATCTCAGGACCCCAACCCACGTGGGCCTGAAGCTACCCGGAGCCAGCCATGCCTCTATGGACGGGCCTGCCTAGAAATGAGCTGACACAGAGGAGAGCAGAGGCAGGGGACATAGAGACCAGGTCAAAGAAGCATCCTCTGGGTCCCTGGATCCAGCCGTGCCTGAACCCGACTGACTCCTGCCCTTCTTAGTCACATGAGCCCTCAGTTCCCTGACCTTCTGCCTAAGCTGATATATCCAATACAGTCTTGACTGATATAGGCATGTGCTAATGGCTTCCCATTCTACAGAAGTGGAAACTGAGGCTGAGAGATCACTTGACTTGTCCAAGGTCACACAGTTCCAGGTGGAACCGATATGGCCACTCAGCCTATGCTCCTGACCACTGCACTGTCAGCCTACACCCCAGGGCTTGCTGAACCCCCACTGTAGGAGTCCCTGCATCTTCCTCCTTTGCCCTAACAGTGAAGCACCAGGAATTAGCGTCACAAGTTCTCTGATACAATACTGCATGTGTCAGTGATGGTGAGGAGGTGCGGGTGTCACAGCCGTCAGCCACCCAGCAAACAAGCACCCCCTTTCCCGCTCCGTGCTGTGTGGCCCCCAGAGACTCACTTGGTGCTGGCCGGCTGGATGCTGCTCAGGTAATAGTGCACCGAGCGGTAGAGAAGGCCCACGACGGTGGTCCAGGCTGGGGAAAGAGCAGATGGCCAGACACCTGTCAGCATCCCAGGTGACAAGCAGGACAGACACAGAGCTCCCCGCCAAACCCACTCGTCCAGCAACACACAGCACAGACCTCACACCCAGAAACCCGGCAGCTCCTCGGGGGACGAGGGGAGGGACACTCAGGGGCAGAACTGGCCACAAGGACAGAATTTGAGTAGAGACCCCCCTCCACTCTTCAACTGTGAATCCAACCGTGGCAATCGCTCCCTACGCTGCCCGGGGCAGTCAGCTCTGGACACATGGACGCTGCAGCTCCCAGGGAGCCAGACACCATGAGCTTCTGAAGGCAGAGCCCCCATCGAGCTGTGGACGGCAGCGCCAGGCGACAGTGCTGCAGTCGTGAGCGCATCTCAGTGGCTGTCTGCATCTGGAGTATTTACAGCAACGCCAGCGCTCGAGAGAGGCAGGATTTACAGTCACCCAGACGTCTGTCACGCCTTCGGCTGGGTCCCACCTCTCTGTGGTATTCCAACTTGGAAACAAGAATCATCTATTCTGTTACCTCCGTGCACAAGCTTAACAGGAGGCCAGGAGGAGCAGCTGCAAGCTGACCTCCGAGCTCTTCGGGATGTTGGTTGAGTGCGTTAAGATTTCAGGGACGTAGTTAGTAATTCACATAACACTTACCGTGTGCCAGGTACTGGTATAAGCTTTGCTCTTTTAATTCTCACCACAATATACTGCGGGAGGTACTAAGACTGTCCCCTATCACAGATGAGGAAACTGAGGCCGGGCAGGTTCAATAACTTGCCCAGTAAGTATGTGGCTGACCCAGGATTCAAGCCCAGGAGTTCCATCCACAGAGTCGGTGCTTGTGACGAATAAGCTCTACCGCCAAGTGTGAGAAGCTTCCGGACGTACAGACCGTGAGGCTGCGGTCCTGCCAACTCTGAGACACTGAGGATTTCTAACAGATCGTGCAGCCGTGTGAGATGAAAAGATCCCACGTGCAGTCGGTTGGCCTTGGCATTGTCCCTGGACCCCCCAATTTCTGTAGTTCACCCTGAGTGCGGGGGGACAGTCCCCTGAGAGCAGGGCACCCCGACATCCCTGAGCACCTTTCACACAGGCAAACTAGAGGGTACAGGGAGCAGAGGTTGGCTCCCAAGGGCTGGGGAGTGAGGACCCCGTGCTGGGGACGGGACACCATGGCCCTGCACCCCGCAGCCCGGCCCCCAGTCCTGAAGGCAGAACCCGGGAAGCGCATGGCCTCCGGCCAGATTGTCAGGAACTGAGAATCCACGACTCCCCAGACCGCCCGAGGCCCCTGGGATGGAGGGACACGCCTACAGAGGCACAGTCACTTTTCAAGGGGCAGACGGGACAGTCATGGCAGCAAAAATGGACAGAGCCACCCGGGCCCCCGACGGTGCTCCAGGGCCAGAGAGAGTAATCGGGGTCCCCTCGGGGCTGGTTCCTCACGGGCCTTGACTTGGACCCACCCAGGAGGAGGACACCGGGCCCCCCAGCAGGGAGGGGAGGTGGCCACATCAGTTCACATTCCACTCAGAATCGCCTAGCGAGCCCGTCTGGAATGCAGATTCCCAGCCCCTCCTCCCCCCTCCCAGTGCCGCAGGCTGCAGCAGACTCAGGGTCGAGTCGGTGCTGTGACAACACCTCAAGAGTGCCTGATGACACACTGTGTTCCCACAGGCACACAGAGGAGGCCCGGGGGCAGCCCCTCTGCCAGCTGACAGCCACAGGGCTGAGTCCCTCCCTGAGGGTGCTGGGGTGCAGGTCCCCCCAGCTGTGCTCACCTTGGCTGTGGAAAGCCTCATGGGGGATCTCGATGTAGTTCTGCCCCTGAGCCGGGAAGCGGTAGTGGGAGGAATTCATGGTCTTGGGGAGCAGTTTGGCCATGGAAAAGTCTAGAACAAGCCAGAGAGAGGAAGCTGCAGTCAGTCAACTCCAGGGCAGGCAACTGGGTTGTAAAACCCCACCTTCTGTTGTTTTGTTTTGTTTTTTAACAGAACGAACTCTCTTGGGGAGTGTAATTACCTTTAGGAAACGAGAACCTAAAAAATAAGAGTGTCCAGGGCAGTAATTGCGGCCATGTGGCCGACCCATCCATCTACCACTGCTGGTGGGGGGTTCTCCCAGCCTGCGGTGACCCCTGTGCCCTCAGCGCAGCCCCTCAGCTCACGATGCCTCAGGTACTGACTGCGTCCCGTCCTGCAGGGAGATGCCTGTGCTGAGGGGCCCCTCCTCCACGCCAGGGACCCCGCGAGACGCAGGAAAATGACACACTAATCTAAGTGAGGCAAACTCATCATCCCATGGAGGGATCTGTCTTGGCCGACAAACTCCCATTAAAATGAACCCAAGTGGGCGAATTAAGCTTACTTTCCAGAGAGTGGCTCTGGCGGTAAAGTATTAGGGTACCACGCTCCCTAGACACAGACCCTGAAAACAGAAGGGCTGCGACGTCGGCCTGTAGGGGACCCCGTGCCTGTTGTCTTGGAAGAGCCTCCAGCTGACCCCGGGAAACCTGCTACCCCACGGACACTCCAGGGGCTGCCGCTGCTCGCCTCCTGTTCTGAACTGAGACAGTCGTCACCCGAGATGAATCTGGCCCCCAAGTCAGCATGCAAGGCTCCTGTGGTCCTGTGTGCACATCCCAGCTGAGCACGGCTGCCCCGACCTAACTCTGTCTTCCCCCAACATATCGTGGTGCATCAGGCAGGTAGTTTAGGACAGCGGAGAGGTGCATCTCCAGTGATGGTGTGTGAGGTTTGTGCGTCCCTGGGCGCATGCAAGAAAACGCAGGAGTGGAGTGGAATTCAACAGGTGGGTGGCATCCCCTGCACCCCGCTCCCCTCCCGCCGCACAGCCGGTCCCCGCCCGCACCCACGCTGCCAAGCTACCTGCCACGGATGAGGAACCCGTGATGGCAACCTGGGGCTCGCTGGCCTGCAGGTTGAAGGATATGTGGCCCATGACGGTGTCCACGGTGTCGATCAAGCCCAGCACCACGGCACCGTCCTGCAAACAGCACGACACGAAGGAAGGAGACGTCAATACGGGGCTCGCTCAGCACGTGCACCCGACGGAGGCAGCAAATGCACCAACGCGCAAGATCAAGTTCATGCTCACTGTCAACATTCCTGCAAAGGAGGACGCCCAGCATCTGCTGAGCAACATGGCGGGCCAGGCTCTGCCCTCACGATGACCAGACAGAGAGGAGAGACAGTCACGCCGCTACCCCGTTTCACAGGCGTGGAGGGGACCACTGAGGTCACCCAGCCCAGCCGAGCTCGCAGCATGTGGACACCGGCTGAGGTTGACCCCGGTCACCCAGACGGTCAGCTCCAAGGCTTCCACGCTCAAACACAGACTGACCAGACCTGGTCCCCGCTCCACTCTGAACTCACTGGGGACCTTGACAGGTCTCTGACCGGCCCCCCCAACTCCATCCCCTTCTGTTTCACGAGGAGGGGGGTCACTGCTCCCAAGTACCCTCCAGGATGAAGACACCAGCACTTGTGTCCTAGTCTCTGTGAAGGCGAGGAGGCTTCGGACGTGCCAGCACCTCAAGCCGGCCCTGGCCTCCCCGACGTGCCTGGGGTGTCCCTTCCCCTCCAAGGGCCTCTCTCTCCACTCTGAGTCCCCAGGGCAGAGATGACCCCAGTGGATCCCCAAGAAGGCAGGGGTCCCTCGTGGTGGCCCCGTATCTCTGCAGCCAGCTCGGATCAGACTGACTCTCCCTCATCCTCAGACACACGTCTAGCAGGGCAGGGGCGTCTCAGTTCCCTGGGAACGCGGTGTGTGACTCTCTGCCATCACACCCCTTCTCTCCTTCCCGCCTTTCTGAAAAAGCATCCGTCTGTTGCTAAGCGTCCCAGGCGTTCTCTCAAAAACACATGCTCCATGAGAGTCTAACGAGCTGGAAATAGAACACTGAGGCCAATTTTAGACATTTTCTTTCAGGCCTGTGGCCTGATTTCAATCGGCCAAGCGCAGTTAAGCACATGAAAATCTGTGTTTCTGGCAGGCAGAGCTGTTGGGTAGTGGCTGATTCATACCTTCCCTTTAATGCACAGTAGAGCCGGCCTGAGTCTGAACAGTTTCATGATTATTCATAGTTTGTGGCAGAGCATTAAGAAAAGGCTCATTTAAGATGATGCGGAAAATACATCTGCTCAGGCCCTCCACTGGCCATCCTCTGGGTGTTTCCCAGGCAGCAGCCCTGCGCACATCATCCCCCCGGAAATCATGAACTCTGGAGTGCTGTGCCTTTTAAAACAGAATGTGTTTCTAGGTAAGATTATGTCAGTCTTAAGTTCATGGCCGTCTTTCTCTCCCTTTGCCAATGGGAAGCCCGATCTCGTTCCATCTGAAACTGTTCAAATAAAAAGTTCATCAAATGTAAACCCTGGAGCCACCTCATTCATAACGAGAGAAGGTGATGTCGTTCTGCTTCAAACTGGCAAACATGTTTTAAACTTTACAGGAGTTCAGGAGAGGGAGCGCTTTAAGTAACAGTGTGGTCCCAGCCCTTCCAGGCAAGGCAGTTAGGAGTCTTCCTCTCCCTTCTCCACCCCTGCCGGGCAACCTGGAGGTCACATTTTTCAGACAGCAGCATCAGAAAATGGACAGAGCCAGGATCCCCAGGTCACTGGGTGGAGAAGAGCTGACCCACGTCAGACTTGACATGAGTGAGAAGTAAATGTCCACTGTGCTGAGCTGCTGAGATGTAGGGCCTATTTGTTACTGCAGCCTAGCCTAGCCTAGCCTGACTGATAGAGCATCGCAGGAGATACTTAGTATCACTGGGAAATGTCCTTGCCATAATTAAAGAAAAACAGGTAAATTCAGATATATAGCACATGTGTAGACTATATATGCATATAAGAGAATTGAAAACTAGATTTGAAGGGATATATACAAGAGTGTTAATAATCATTCTCTCTCAGCCTGAGGATTTCAGGTGATTTTTATTTTATATATATTTTTATGATCTGCATTTTCTAACTTTTCCACAACATATTCACATGTTTTATTTCTTAAATAAGTAAAATCAAGAAAGTTACTTTCAAAAAGAAAAGAAAAGGTATTCCACTCTCCTAGTTCTTTAGTGTACAGAGGAAAGGAGAGGCTGCTTTGATATTTACTCTTATAATCATGAAGTGTATATTGTCACATGTTCTACTTTTTTCATTGAATCTAGTGATCTTTAAACATCAAACATGTGTTTTATTATCATTCAAGAACAGTGGGATGGTAAAAAATGGGTTTTTAAAATGATAAACAAGCATACATTCCTCATGCAGAAATCCAACTGTTTTCCTGTTCAGTGTCGACAACAGGACCATGGTACTGATGCTCATAGAACTGATCCATAGAGAAGACAGAGCATTGCAAATCAGTCGTCTATCCAGTCAAAATTAGCTCTAATATCCCAGAGATGCGTCATTTCTCTTACAGATGTGAATTGGGTCATACTTATGCCACTTCCAGAAAGACAAAATGGTGCCCCTTTTGAAGATCTCAATGTTCTTTTCTCTTACCTCTGACACAGCAGTCCAACTGGGCAAAAAGAGAACCTCTCCCACGGTCTTTAAGAAAGTCTAAAGGAAGACAAGATGACACTGCTTAGCATGTATCCTTACGCCTCAAAATTATAAGACCTTTGATTTTCCCATCTCTGTCAACCACGGGCTGGGTTTTTCATGTACACAGTAGTAAACCAAAATACCTCCCGTTAGTGGATCTGGTTATGTTGTACAAAGCCCTTTTATAGATGTTATAGATGTTATCTTATTTGCTCCTGGTGACAGTCCTTTAGTCAGTGACAAACATTTAGATGTTAGATGTGTGTTCACAGCTTAGTTACGGCAGCAGCCCTAAGTACAGTACCTGGAAGATATAACCGGCCCTCGGTAAAAGCCTGTTGAACAAACGAATGAATGAATGAACAAATCATGGCCTGCTCCGTGTGTCTTTCTTGGCATGAGAAGCCAAGCTGACATAAAAACCCACTTGTTTAATTGGAAATGACCCCTCCATAAGCAGAAGTTACTCGGGGTCCCTTGGACAAATCACCTTAAAACCATGTTTGGTTTGGCTCACTATTGTTCTAAAAAAATGAAAGTAGCTTGTAACATCTTCAAATCGGGAGATTTAAATGAAACTATGTGAATGTCCTCCTTCTTGTGAAAAAAGCAGAAGCTTGGACAATTCTTATCCCATAGTCCCACATGGCCACCATCGACCAAAACTGAACAGCAGCTGACCCCTTAGGTAGTTGTGCATTCTCCAGCTCACCCCAGTCCTCACCACTCCCTATTGCCTTCCACCTAATCTGTTTCACTCATTTACATTACTCATGTAGGTTTTTAACAGTGCGTCTCCTACTACAGACACCAGAAGCAAACTTAGAGCCTGATCTAAACCTCCTATATTTCCACAAAACTGCCTTCTCCAAAATGCCACATCCGTCCTCACACTTTTAGACGCTAAATATTTAGAGAACACATCATCAAAACTCCTCACTCTTTCATTTATCTTTATTTGATAAATACTTATAAGACCCTAAAGTGCAATGCCTTAAAATTTAAAGATGAAATTTAAAAACTAAACATGAAAAAAACAATCATGATCCCTGCCCTCGTTGGGCTTGAGGCCTAGGGGGCAGAGTTTATAATCTAGAGCAGGGGTCAGCACTTTTCTTTAAGAGGATCACCTAGTAAAATTTTAAGGCTTTACACGCCATACAGTTCTGTCACAGACGCTCAGTTCTGCCACTGTAGTGCAAAATTAGTGACAGACAATCCATAACTAAATGAGTGTGTTACAATAAAACTTTATTTACAAAAACAGGCAGTGGGCTAGATTTGGCCCAAGGGCTATAGTTTGCTGAGTCCTGATCTACAGCAGTTCAGCTGAATAGAAATATAATGCAATCCACAGTTTTATTTTAAATTTTCTAATAGCCGTATTTTAAAAAGTGAAAAGAAAACAGGTGAAATTACTTTTTAATAATACATTTGACTTTGCCCAATATATCTAAAATATCACTTCAACATGCAATCAATATAAAAATCATCAATTTGATAATTAACATTCTTCTGTTATACTAAATTTTAGAGATCCAGTGTGTATTTTAGACCTTGATTTGAACTGATCACAGTTCAACTGCTCAAGAGCCATGTGTGGCTAATGGTCTCCTTATTACCCAGCACAAGAACTGACTTCTTATCGCTTTCCTGTTCAACTGCTAGTGGTGAGAAGCCAGGGCATTATGGAAAATTGGACACGGATGCCAAAGATTTTTATTTCTCATCCAATCAGAGATGGGTGGAGTCTGGGGTAAATCTCCAGGATTCCTCTCCAGGACACACAGAGTCAGGTATCTCAACACGGGCCCCCATCAGAGGTCTCAAGCTGATGGCCCACAGGCTGAATCTGCCTCATGAATGTCTTTTATTTGGTTTGTACACAATTGCTTTTAAATTTCAGTTAGCTGTCCACTTTTTTTTTTAATTGGATGATTTTCCACTTCAAAATCAGGTACGGAGTTTTGCTTGCAAAATCAGAAAGGGTTACCCTCAAGGTTAAAGTCAGGGGACTCGAGCAGCTCGATGCCACTCCCTGTGGGTGGGCACCTTCCAGTTTGCCACGGTCTCTACTCCTCCCTATTGTCTATCTGACCCAATCATCCATTTACTTTATTTGTCTGGCCCCTGCATGCATTTGAGTTTGGGACCTCTGACAGTGTCCAGTATATCTGAGGGGAAAAGGGGAGTCGAAAGGAAAGAGGAAACCACCAAGCTTCAAAAGAAACTGTTTCCTATGTAGACCTGCCTTGAATTCTATGTTCCCACGTAAACATCTCTTCAAGACTATGGAGGGGCCGGACCCTCCCGTTCACCCCTCCGGGCAGTCTGCTCCCTCTGGGAATCCTCACACCCACCCTCAGAGCTCACGTGCAGAGCCCGGAAGTGCTTCCTGTGGGGAGCCCGGAAGTGCTCAGAGTGCTGCCTTGGCCCCGCCCATACTGCCATATGATTGGCTGAGCTACCAAGCCAGGCCTGCTCCCCTTGGCTAGTGATTGGTCTAGGTGCAGTCATGTGATGGATCTTTGCAGGGGGAACCATGGGAAAGAATTTCATCCCCTATAAAGCAGGAGGAGCCCCGTGACCTTGCTTTCCCTCCTGGTGGTTGTTAGTGAGGTGTGGTGTTTGGAACCGTTCCAGCCCCTTGGAAATAGAGCAGAACGCCAAGAGAATTGTCCTGCTGCTACCCAAATCCCTGCTGTGAATGAAGACTGAAGTAGTCAAACCTGGAGTGAAGCAATTAGATGCCCCTATTGTTTTTAAAATAGTAATATGACTGTTTATTTGCAGCCAGAACCGTTCTAGGAGAGAGACTTGGGTCATCGAATTATCCCCATAACACAGACTGGGAAACTGAGGCTTGAAGAAGTTAAAAAGTTGCCCAAGGACATAGAGCTGGGGGTCAAGCCCAGGCTTGCCTGACTCCAGTGTCACTGAGCTCCTGCAGCTCGGGACATCCCCTCACAGCACTTTTCAGACTCCATGGTGCATCTTCACCCTCTCAGCCCTGAGCCTCTCGGAAGCAAGGAGTGGTTCTTGGTCGTCCCAGATCCTCAGAACCTAGCATGTTCTATGAATGAATGAACGAAATCTGAGACGTCTAACTCTTGCTTCTGTCGCCTGGGCAGGAAGGCTATGGCGTTCAGGACCCACCCTGCGTTTCAGGATGTCTTTGTTTACAGAACACGTGCTTTCAGGTACTTCTCTGGATCTGTCTTCAGCAAGGAAACCAGTAAGAATTAAGAACTCTTAAAAAGCACTCGCCAAGTGCCAGACACATACTATGCACATAGGAACCCCTTTAGTCCCCAGTGAGGTGAGTACTATTATCTCCCCATATCTCAGCCGAGCAAAGTGAGGCAGAGAGATGTTACATAACGCGACCAAGAGTGCGCCGTAAGTAACCGGCAGAGACGTTCAACCCAGCAGTCAGACCGTACATCCTGCTCTTAACACTTATGCTGCACTTTTGAAGTGAAACGGTCTCAAGCATCCCTTCTGTCTGCACAGCAACCAGGAGCCCTGTGCTGAGATCGAAGTTATCAAGCCCCCAAGAGCCCAGCATCCTCCTCTACCTTGACCTAGAAAGATTTTGAGAATGAAAAGAGAAAACACCTTGGTTCCAATGCCATACGTGGTGCATTCCCTAAGTGCTTTACGTAACTTTGGGAATTCCCACTGAGATACAAGTCACGGTGTTGGGGTTACACTATGGCCCCACGGCTAAACCTGCCAAAGACCCAACTCCACCTTCTACCTGTTGCGAAGGGAGGTGGCAGAGTTTAGAACAGGAGTTGCAAACCCAAATGCCTACAGGGGCCAGGTGGATGGAGAGAGGGGCCAGGCTGGCTGGGCACTGGGAAAACAAGATGAAGAGTCGAGTCTCATCTGCAGGAGACTCCACTGAGCTGTGCAGAGCTGGCTGGAGTAGCCACGCCGTCTGGTTGAAATCCAGACTTTTATAGTAAAGTTTCTGATTTTTTCAGCGCTGCGTAGGTCAAACAAGGCACAGCTGTGGGCCGTGGTCTGGCCCACAAAATCAAATAGCTTTACCTTGGTGAGATTTAATGCTGTTTCCTCTGAGAGGGATTTATTGGGTAAGCTGAGGGACATATTTTGAAGGTAATTCAGAACAATTCCAGGACTCTGGAAGTTTCTTCTCTCCTCTGTCAAGTTGGTTATGATGGGATGGTAGACATCAATGGGCACCTAAAAGAAGTCAGCGACGTGAGTTCCTTTAAGAACTAAAGCCAAGATTTGTACAGAAGTTCAGCGTGTCCTCCGGGCCTCATGCTTCTCACACCATAGTAATCATGGTAATAGCACCTACTTTATACCAGGCAGGCACTCCTGTGACTACTTCACGAATAGCATTAACATTTCATCCTTTCAGCAGCCTCATGAAATACGCACGCATTTGATAGATGATACTAAGCGTGGAGAGGCTTACGCAGAAATAAGTACGAGAACTGGGATTTGAACCCAAGCACATGGTTCTAGAGTCTGTTCACTCACTATTACATTAAAGTTCCCACGGAAGAGAAGTTGATTGATCACAAATTAATTCCAGAGGGGAACACTTTCTAAACGTATTGATCCTTTCCTCAAACATCAGAAGAAAATGGCACAGAGATAAGCCAGGTGTCAAGGCCGGCTCCTCTCTGTTCTCAGCTCATGGTGCCAAGTGCACCAGAAAACAGTCCCGGGTCGGGGTGGGGGGGTCCCTGGGAAGTCTTGGTGACTCCGTGTAGGCACCGGAGGCTACAGGCCACACAGGAAGCAGGTCTTCCATTTAGTCACTCCGAGCGTTGAGATTTAGTGCCAGTGTTGGCTTCCCCTACATTTATTATTTCCTCCCAGACATTCATTCTACTGCCAGTAAGACAGGACCAGACTGTGAAATGGAATTCCCACTCTCCTGGCATATAGTCCAAGCAAAAAGACATCACCAAGATGGGGAGGTGGGGACAACATTAAATGCATCTGCTCACCATGGTGTTTGCTGTGGCTGTCGTGAGGAAGCTGGGTGGCGTTGAGGACAACAAAACATGCTTTCCTGGAAAAAAATCAATCATGCTTCATTAAGGGCTAAGCCATGGTCACCTTGTTCACCCTCAGGAAGGCCTGTCCTTATTCAAAACTCTCCCAGCTTCAGAGACAAACTAAGAAGAGTCTGAGAATGTTTTGAGTAGCAGTGTCGCTGGAAAGATAAAGGCCTAATAAATCAGCCAAATGGGTAGATTGTATGGATTTTCCCAGGTCAAATTATTTTTCCATTTATAGTAAAAATTGCTTGGGAATAGTCTTTAGGCAAGTCATCATATAAAAAGATGACTTTATACATGCTTTTACTGATTTCAAATACATAAAGAAGCAAAAGAAATGGATTTCCATTGCATCTGGACTACTTAGAGATAAAACACAGAGGGTTGTGAATCACTGGGCTGGGACAAACAGGAGGCCTCACCACCTCCCCTCCCAGTGAGGTGACACTGGCGTGGACCCCATCAATGGTGGGGAGACCATCTTCCTGAGCCCCTCCCATCCCGAGGATTCTATTCAAGACCCCTTTTGGTCCATTATGAATGATTATAATAATGAAGATATCCAACTCCTTCTAATTTTAGTATTCCCCAATGAAAACACAGACTTCACTAGATACTCTACTTCATTTCTGGAAATCCCTCAAGTTGCTTTGGGTGGCCTGAGGGAATAACCTCATCACCCATCCCTGGTTCCAGGAGTAAATGACCCCGTGGGTAGAGGTGGGTAGCTGGTGAGAGGGTAAGGTGTGACCCTGCTCTGGGGATCAGAGCCCCAAACACTCTGTTCTCCAAGTTGGAGTGACATCCATTCCTTGGATGTCAAGGAGTACCATCAAATTCACATTTAACTCATGTGAGTCCGTAAGAGAAAGTGAAGGACAATAAAACTCAGCCCAGCGGCCCTGTCCATCCTCATAACTGATGACCACGTGAGACCAGGATGAGAAACGAGTCGGCCGCGTCCTAAGTCAGTCTCGGTTCCCAACTGGCTCTTGTTACAAGAGCATCTGACTGTGCAGAGTGTGTTTCTAGTGTCAAAGAAACACACTTTCAAACCGTGGGACTCTGAACAAAGCCTTCTGCTTCCTTGGCTTCTCTACAGAAGGAACGGCCAACCATCGTGGGGCTGGGGGGACACCTGAGCAGGGGCAGAGCTGATCAACACTCTACCTTTGTGTGAATTAGAAAAGAAGAGGCCACCTCAGCTGGACCGACCCATCAGAAAATGGCACTGCTCTAGCTAACAGGTTAGAAGAGGGGCCCCCTCCAGACAGGTCACCCAGGGAAACGCCCCCTTTGGGTACCTGCAGCCCTAGCTCACAGCTTCCTGTGCAGACAGATCTTTATGCAAAGGAAGGCAGAGTCCAAAACAGAGATTCCTAGTGACGTCATATGAGACACGAAAGGTCACATATGGTTCCATTTATATGGGATGTCCAGAATAGGTAAATCCATAGAGACAGAAAGTAGATCAGTGGCTGCCGGGAGCCGGGGAAGGAGGACAGGGGGACTGACTGCTCACTGGTGCTGGGTTCCTTTGGGGGTGATGGTTGCACAACATGTGGACATAGTAAGTACTACTGAACTGTACACTGTAAAATGGTGACATTCACGTTTTATGAATTTTACCTCCGTTTTTTAAACGAGTGACTTTCCAAGTCCCACAGTTCATTGTGGTTGACTGAGGACCTGGACCCAGGTCCAGCTGTCCCCCGGGTTCCTGATCTGAACCACCGCTCTGTGCTAAGCAGGAAGGGGGCGTCCTGGGGGCGCTCCGAGGGCCCGTGGTGGGTGAGTCTGGCACGCGGGAGGCACGTGGTAGACATTTGTGGATCAAATGCACTAATGGACCTGGAACACTTGATTCCCAAAGCTTTCCATAAGCATGTGTCACAAACACCTGGAAAACTCCCTGGTGACGGCAGGAGGATATTCATCTCAGCGTGCTTCTGGTAAATTGTGGATTCCTCCATCTCAGAGAGCAGGGGCTCTAGAAGACCCACCGTATTTGTGAGGCCGATCAGGACACATCTCAGCCTGCAGCGCTGACGGCCGTGTCAGGAGAGGGAGGAGAAGAAAAATGCTGGGAAGGGGAGGTGGCTACGAAGCCCGCCCCCTCCCCAGGAGCTGACGTCACAGCCGGCCCGCAGCCCCTCCCCTCTCACTGACCAATGGCAGCTGTGAAGTACATGGCGATCTCGTCCGGCGTCAGGGCCCGTTCCCAGATGATGAACTCGTCAAAAGCGCCGTTCTCGTAGCGCTTGGGCTGGCGCTCGTCCGACCCTATCACGAGGTTGACATTGGGCTCCCCGTAGGCATGAGACACTTTTCCACTTGGGTCTGAGGTGGTCAGCGTCCCGTTGACGTAGACTTTGAGGCCCTCCTTGGACTTCCATGTAAATAGGACATGAGTCCAGTAGGGGCCTGGGAAAGAGCAGAGACACCCTTCTCACGATGTGGGTCGAGCTCTCCATGCAGTGGTCATTCTAGTTTTAAGCACATTTCTCTTTCTTATAATGATGGCTCAGTGCTACCGTTGGCTGAGTCCTCATATAGGTCATAATCCACATCTCACTTCCCTCAGTCCTTAGGGGCACAGCAAAGAAGTCACCCGCCCCAAACCCCAGACGCCGTTCAAAGAGACCCTTGCCATTTTAAATTAAATGAAGTAATAACTAACGGTCATAACTTGTTCAAAAATATTTTGTTAATCCAGCCTAGGCCAGCACAGGGCAGGTCAATGAGACCTATCTGAGGACCTGATTCAGCCCAAAGGCCACTGATACCCACCTCTGCCCTGACCTCAAGCAGGTGATAGCAACCAATATGGCAGCACCGAGGGAGAACAGACCACTCCTGGCTCCGTCAGGATCCTCTGTCAGGAGCCTTGGTGATGACTCGTCTCTCTGTCATGAGAACCACGTTCACCAACAGGAAGAAAGTTCACTGGACTTTGATGGCAGCTTGGCCCACAAAGGGCCACACCTCGTTGTGCAGGTGTGTGCTCAGACGCCCTCAGGGACTTGCTGCTGGAAGACGCCCCTTATAGGAAGCCTATGATCCGAGCCAGGCCGTCATCTTAAATCACCCAGCAGTTACCCCGGGGTTCTCGCTCGGGACTGTGCGACTTTCTAACCGCGAGTCTCCAGAGAGCGCTTGGATCCGAGACAGGGCCAAAGTATCACTGCCCTGGAGTGTGAAAATCCCTTCAATGAACAAATAAAGAGCACACTGCCAGGCAGAAATGTTTACACGTCTCCCCATTCCTCTGGGTGGGGAAACAGTCAGGATTCAGCAGATCTGACCTTAAAACATGTTCAAGATAAACGACTGAGTGCCTGATGCTGTGTCAGCCCCAAGGGGCACGGAGATCAGACTCTTACGGAAGAGACTGATAGCAGGTGGAAGGTGATAAGAGCCATGAACAGGGGCAGGACAGGCAGGTCTGAACAGGTAGAGGACGCAGAGACAAGCTCTGGCCTCGGGGATCGGAGAGGGCAAACACGCAAGATTCTCTCAAACTCCGTGTGCACCGAATTTGCCCCTTTTCCGGGGGTGGAGGTACGAGCTTGGTCCCAGCTCACAGCAGCGGTAGAATCAAGCAAATGTGTCCGGTGCTCACGGGGCCCCTCTCCTGTGGGCTCCTTGTGTGTTAGCTCATTCCGCTCTCACAGTCACCCTATGACCCAATACTGTTGTGCTCACGTTACAGACGAGCGCACTGAGGCACAGAGCAGGCGAGTAAGGCGCCCGGGTGCGCACAGCTAGCAGAGGGGTGCAGGGCGGGATTGACCCAGGCTGCGTGGCTCCAGGGTCCATGGTTTTTTAACAACTGAGACACGCAGCCTCCTTTAGATGGTCCGAAAATGAATTCTCCTTGCCTGTGTCAGAGATGTCATTTCCTCCTGAAGGAGATCGTTCTAGACTCTCACTTTGCCCTCCACCTCCGCGATTCCCTTCTTAGTCTCCAGTCTGGACTGGGCAGCCCGTCCACGCTACCTCGAGACATTCTGAGTCCCCCATCACCTCTCCCCATCTCAGTTCCCACTCCAGACCTCCGGCCTCCCCCAGCTTCCTGGCCCACACCTCTGACCTCATGCCCGGCCAGCGACGGATCACACTGAGCCCCGGAGGAAACAGGAATCGTCAGAGAGGACCGGACCACGTGGCCTCCCAACACCCACCTACGCACTCAGCCACATCTGCACACACCCAGTCCCCACGCTGGTCCAGACCATCCCTCCTGAATCCCAGGCCCTCGCTGGCCTGGTGCCCACACGCCTCCCCTCCGCCAGCTTTCTTTCCCCTAATCGTCAGCCCCTCTTTTCCAAACCCTTTTTCACGGCGAAGTCTAAACATCGCAAGTCTACAGCACTAAAAAGAAGGAGGGGTAGAAGGAGGAAGGGGAAGGACAGGAAAAGAAGGAGAAACAATAACCACTGTGCTGAGCACTCCGTATGCACTATTCCATTTAATTTCCCCCAAGCTGTGAGGTAAGTATCATTAATGCCTTCACTAGGGAAACTGAGGCTCGGGGCACTAAGTAACATGGTGCGGTGACCCAGTCATCCCGTGGTCAGGGGAAGCACAGGCGTCCGCCCGAAGGACCCCGCCCCTCATCCGCCGTGCAGACATCTCCGCAGAGGATGTCATCTCACCCTATCCAGCAAGTCCTCCCAAGCAGCCCCTGAGAGGACGGGGCCCAACCGCCCGCAGGCCAGGGGACCGACAGCGGAGCGTCTGGCCTCCATACGCCTCCCTGAGCATCCCTCCGGGCCAGCGGCGCCCTTACCTGGGGGGCTGAAGGTGGCCTCCCACGTCATGGAGTTCTCACGCGTGTACAGCTCCACGAAGCCCTTGCCACCGCTGGAGCAGACTTTGAACCCGTTGGAAATGACCTGTCCCCCGAACGCGAAAGGGGTTGTTCTGGAATGTTCTGCTTGCGTCTTCCAGAAAAAAGAGAACGTGACCCCTGAGGACAGAAAAGGCGTGGGGTTATTTTTAATGAAAAACGGACAGGACTTAACCTCACTGAAGCAGGTCGTTCTCGCTGCTCTTTGTTTTTCATTTAAAAGGCAGTTTTCTTTTTTCTCATTCCAGAGAGAGTGTATGCTCAATTCAGAAAATACAAACCATAAAAACAGGTAGCTCACTAAGTACCAGACACTTTACTAAGGGTTTTAAATGAATTCTCTCCTCATAAATACTACAAAACCTGATTATCGTTCATCGGCTTACCCCGTTAGGCAGATGAAGAAACTTGAGTCCGGTTTGCCCAAGGTCCCTGAACTAGAGACTGACACAGATTAGACCCAAACTCAGTCTGACCTACAGACGTCGGCAGTTAAGGTAGCTCCTCCCAAAGCCTCTCCATAAACATATTTTACAGAGAAAGGAACCAACTCATACATACCGGTTTATAAGCCACATGTTTTGAAAACTTACTACATCATAGACCCCCTCCAATGTCCATAAATACACCTCTGTGTCATCATTGTTTGTATCTGCACCTCATGACATTCTAAACAGGAACTCTAGGGAATTCCCTGGCGGTCCAGTGGTTAGGACTCTGTGCACTCACCACCGAGGGCACGGGTTCAATCCCTGGTCGGGGAACTAAGATCCCGAAAGCCACATGGCGTGGCCAAAAAATAAAATAAACAGGAACTGTAATTTTTTTTAAAGAAAAAAAAAAACCAGCAAACCCCTTCCCCCATGGCTGTGTCTTAAAGTTTCCTTCGACTTTTAATTTCCCAAACAGAACTAGAAGCTAAACCTTTCTGCACGTCTCAGATTAGATGCCTTTAGGATAAATTCCCAGTAGGGCATTTCTAGTCAAAGAGGAAGCCACTTTGAAAGGTTTTGAAACCTACAACTGTTCATTCCCATCAAAGTGGGGCACACGAAGGCCCTGGCAGCCGAGACGGCCAGTCCGCAGACTCCTAAGTCCTGAGCCCGGTCCCCAGGCTCCACATGGACTAAATGGTATGAACAAGCTGGCCCATTGGTGGGTGTGTCTCCATCACTGGAAGCAGGGGGAGTGTAAGGAACAAGGCCAGCCCTTGATGGTGAAGACCCTGACCCACGATCACTGTGCAATCCAGGGGCAGGCTCCGGGGCGAGGGGCGACAGTGGCCACTCCTGGCCGGAGGCTCCTGGAATTGCCCTTTGGATCCCTGATTACCTCCACTCTGCTTCTCTGAATCCAGTAACATTTACCCTTTCTTTGCCCATAAGTAAACAGTGTGTGTGTGTGTGTGTGTGTGTGTGTGAGAATGCGTGCAGCCTGCCTGGACTCGGTGGTGAAAGCCGGAAATAACTCAGGCGGCCTCAGCCCTCCCAAGCTGGCCCAGGCTCTGTGGTGGGAAGGCTTCATTGATGCTGAGAGAGGAGGTGCCCAGACTTGATCAAAACAGGCCCAGGATGGGGCTGGTAGGGGAGCGGGGGCGGCCATTTGCCCTGGGCCTTATTTATATAAATGGCACCAATTTTAGACTTTGTATCTTATCTTCAAGTGAGATTATGGGCACAGTCCGAGAGAGTCTGAATTACAAGAAGACATTTGTCATCAAGCATCAAGCTTCTGTCGCATCACCACCCATCCTGGCTGTAATGCTTTATGGATCAACATATTTGTCACAAGTTGTTCAAATGTCTTGTGACAATTACATTGCATTATACCTTTGTGGGTTGAAAGCCTTAATACGATGAATATATACATGTAAAACATGGCATGATGATATAATCATCATGGGAATATTTAATTATTAATTAATATATAATTATATATTATAATTATATATGTAATTCATAATAATATATAATTCCCTGGTTTGGAATTTCTCTAACTTTTTTTTTAATGTAAAGAGGAACCTCAAAATAACAGAGGAGGCTCAGATAGACTCCAGGGTAGAGCTCAGAGTCATAAGGAGCATGTTCTCAGGGCTATTGAGGAAAAAGGAAAGTCCCCAAAAGTGCCCTGGGACACAGGTCACGCCAACGAAAGGATGGGACTTTAGCAGTTTGCTCAGAGGGCGGCTGGGCTGCCCCAGACACTGTCCCACTCAGCAGGTGGAGGGGACTCCCAGGCCCGGGGCATCCCAGTACTTCTGTCTGCCTTGCACTGCAGTGGCGCAGAGTCCAAAAACAAAGCCCCAAGCCTTCCTGCCATGCCTCTCCACTCAGAAACAACCAATTTCACATGGACACGAACACGGCACATTGTGAAACTTTTGTTACGAAACGAAGTCACAGCGGGATTCACAAAAGTCCATTTTTTCCAAACACTTAGCTGCATTTAAAAAGCCCTTTCACTCCTGTCTTGGCCAAATATCTTTCTGTCCAGGAAGAAAAATAAAAATAAAACATTCAATTTGGCATTAGGTAAGGGAAGATTGAAGCAAACAATGGTTACTATAAGCCAAGCTTTTCATTTTTGTTCATTCAGCCTACAAAATAATCATTTCTATCTGAGGAACAGCTTGTGTTTAAATATCAATTTATGTCTTCACAGAGTCTTAAAAGATTCACAATGAGCCCTCGAATATTAGCATTTTCAGGAACTTTGTTTCTTGCACTTGGAATTGTCAATACAAAGGAGAAAAAAATCTGAAAAAAAAGAAGTGCAATATTGACAAATTGATTCAATACTTTTCTTCTTCTTATGAGCATTGAATCCTCATCCGTCCGAAAAAAATAACGTGAGGAAAGTTCTTTCTCAATAAGACCAAAAAAAAAAGAAAAGAAAAAAAATCCAGCTGTCCCAAGAAAAGGTGGATACATTTGAGTGCATAAATATTATAAAATTTTGCAAGGCAAAAAATTTACCATGACAAAGTCAAAAGACAAATGACAACCCAGGAAAAAATTTTTTGTAAAACACTGAACAAACAAGAAATGAATTTCCTTACTATATAAAGAACACTTTATAAAGAAAAGTAGGATCACTACTGCTTAAAGAGAACTTACTTTGAGCAAGACAGAATACCTCAAGAATTTTCATGTATTAATTCTTTTATTCCTCCTGACTAGGGTTAGGGTTAGGGTTACAGTTAGGGTTATGAGCCAGGTGTTAGTACAATCCCCATTTTACAAGTGAGAGGATTGAAGCCAACAGAGGTAAAGTTACTTGTCTAAGGCCACACAGCCAGCGACAGAGTCAGTATTTCAACCAGGCAGTCTGGCTCTGGAGTCTGCACCTGTCATCTCTCTGTCCTCCCTTAGAGACAGTGTTGTTTGGGAGAGGACTCACTCACTGAATTAGACAAAAAAGATTCGAAGGCATTCCATGGAGGAGAAAAATGCACACTACAGACCTGGGCTAGGCGAGGAAGTCTTCTTGTGCGTTATCCTCTCGGTGTCTGCTGTGGGCGGGGTAGAGGCGGCAGGCAGGGGTGGGTGGGGAATCTCTCCAGGTAGAGGAGCAGCTCTTCCCAGACCCCTGGACTCAGCACCGTGCCCTGCATGTTGGTAACTCAAAGTGGACCAAAGCAGCAGGCAGCAGGGAGGGCAAGGCGACCCACAGGTGATGTAGCAGCCCGGCATCCATCCTCCCTCGCCCAGCACAGCACCTCCACGTTCTTGGGGAGGGGGACCATCCTCCCCACTCCTACTTCCTCTAGATCAGGTGGGGCTGACCACACAGCCCCAGGTTCCCATGGGCTGGACCAGTTGGAATCACAGGCACTGGCTCAGAGATGGACAGGCTTCAGCCAATAAAAGGGAGTCCTGGAGACTCTGGGCGGACACTGCTATCACACCTGGAAAGCCTTCTTGGAACAGAGCCAGAGCGATGGAGGAACACAAACTTTTGGTGATGTTATCTAAGCACCTCGACCCAGCTTGTGGCACGCTCCATCTCCCAAAGAAGCCACACCGTCTCCCATCCCATCTGCTTTCATGCCATGTGACCTTCCCGCTCTCCACCAAGACTCAGGCCAATTTCTCCACCTGCCCTCTGGCTGATTTGACCAAGCGGAGTCAACAGAAGTGGCCATGCCCAAGTTCCAGGTGCAGCTGTTAACGGCCTGGGAGCTTCAGCTTTCTGCCTCTTGGAGCTCAAAGCCAACATGGAACAAGTCCAGACTCTGCTGGTGGAGAAAGAAACCATGTAGAGGAGCTGGAGGTGCCAGAGATGTGAGTGAAGAAAGTGGTCTTGGAAAAAAAAAAAAAAGAAAGTGGTCTTGGATATCCACCTCAGGGGCACCTTCATAGGACCCAGTCCTGGCCGCCACGGCTGCAGCTGCGTGAGAGCCCTGGCAACCCCCAGAACCATGAGAGGTGATGCTAAATTGTATTGCACTTGCTAAGTTTGGGAGGGCTTGTTACACAGCAGTCGATAACCAGAACACAGTCTTTACCTGGATCCACTCAATAAATCCCCGAAGCCTAGCTGAGTTGCATTTCTGTTGCTTACAACATTTCAGCTGAAGTTTGACAATCCACAGAGGAGTCCCCTTCCTGACCCCAAAGTCCCACCAAATGCCACCACAAGGATGTGCACATGGCTCCCTCCTTCCTTCCTGACCACTACTGTGGGTGGCTGATTCGGGGGAGGATGCTGGAGAAGCAGCTTTAGGGCGAGAGGGGGAGCAAGGAGACTCTCCATCCTTTCCCGTTTCCAAGAGGACTTGGTTCAAGACAGAGGTGGCCCTAGGCCTGTGAGAGACACACGTCCACCTACAGTGCAATGGCATGAGAGGACATGAGCTTATCCACACATGTCGACTGTGACAACCAGCTGAAAGCAAGTTTCCATGAGAACCACCCAGAGCCAGCAGAGCAGGCTCAAGAATGTTCTGGAGTGGTGGAGTGATGCTGAGAGCATCAAAACCAACGCCATCCCAACAGGCACATGAAAAGATGCTCAACGTCGCTAATTATTAGAGAAATGCAAATCAAAACTACAATGAGGTATCACCTCACACCGGTCAGAATGGCCACCATTAAAAAGTCTACAAGTAACAAATGCTGGAGAGAGTGTGGAGAGAAGGGAACCCTCCCACACTGTTGGTGGGAATGCAAATTGGTGCAGTCATTATGGAGAACAGTATGGAGGTCCCTCAAAAAACTAAAAAATAGTGTCATATGACCCAGCCATCCCACTCCTGGGCATATATCCAGAGAAAACTCTAATTCAAAAAGATACATGTGGGCTTCCCTGGTGGCGCAGTGGTTAAGAATCCGCCTGCCAATGCAGGGGACACGGGTTCGAGCCCAGGTCCAGGAAGATCCCACATGCTGCAGAGCAACTAAGCCCGTGCGCCACAACTACTGAGCCTGTGTTCTAGAGCCCGCGAGCCACAACTACTGAAGCCCACGTGCCTAGAGCCCGTGCTCTGCAACAAGAGAAGCCACCGCAATGAGAAGCCTGCGCACCACACGAAGAGTCTCTCACCACAACTAGAGAAAGCCCGCGGGCAGCAACAAAGACCTAACGCAGCCAAAAATAAATAAAATAAAATAAGTTTAAAAAAAGATACATGTACCCCAATGTTCATAGCAGCATTATTTACAATAGCCAAGATACGGAAACAACCTAAATGTCCATCAACAGATGAATGGATAAAGAAGATGTGGTACATGTATACAATGGAATACTGCTGAGCTATAAAAAAGAATGAAATAATGCCATTTGCAGCAACATGGATGCAACTAGAGATTATGGTACTAAGTGAAGTAAGTCAAACAGAGAAAGACCATATGATGTCACTTATATGTGGAATCTAAACTATGACACAAATGAACCTATCTATGAAACAGAAACAGACTCACAGACCTAGAGAACAGACGTGTGGTCGCCGAAGGGAAGGGTGGGTGCCGGAGGGATGGAGTGGGAGTTTGGGATGAGCAGATGCAAACTGTTGTATATAGAATGGATAAACAACAAGGTCCTACTGTAGAGCACAGGGAACTCTATTCAATCTCCTGTGAGAAACCATCATGGAAAAGAACACCAAAAAGAAATACACATATGTATACCGGAATCACTTTGCTGTACAGCAGGAACTAACACAACATTGTAAATCAACTCTACTTCAATAAAAAATTTTTTTGATATTAAAGCCAATAAAACTTAAAAAAAAAAAAACAAGGCCATCAATTTCCCTCTCGGGCTGTGGTTTCACCTCAGATAACACCTGACACGGTAAGCTCGGGATGCTGTAACGGAACCTCACAGACTGGGTGGGTTAAACAACACCTATTTCTGACAGTTCTGGAAGCTGGGAGGCTGTGATCATGTTGCCAGCAAAGCCCTCCTGCTGGTTTTATCCCCACGTGGCCTCCCTTGGTACGTGCACACAGAGAGAGCCCGTGTTTCCTCCTCTGCTTATAAGGGCCTTAACCCCTCACCCTCATGACCTCATTGAATCCTAACCACCTCCCAGAGGCCCACCTCCAAATACTATCATAGGGATAAGATTTCAACACATGAATTTGGGGAGCACACATTCAGTTCATAGCAGCACCCTCATTCATTCAACGAACATTTAATCAGTGGCTGATATACATCAGACACTATGAGGGAGGGTCTGGAGGCAGAAAAATGAGCAGACCCCGGGGTCCCTGGGCTCCTGGACTTACTACCGTGTGGGCAGGGAGAGACCGACGTGAATAGTCACGCGGGAGTCCCCCCAGTGACGGGTGTGATGAGCTCAGGGAGGAGAGACAAGAACGACAAGCATCGGAGCAGGGCGCCATCTACCCTGGAGGCTGAGAGAGGCTTCCTGAAGGTCGCTTTGCCTGAGATCTGAAGGGAACGGGTGTGACTCGGACAAGGGAAGGCACAGGACGAAGGACCGTGGAACGTTTAAGGAGCAGAGACCTCATATCAGTCTTGCGACAAGATGTGGCCAGGAGGGTAAGAGAGAAGCAGGTGAGGCTGGCGAGGCAGATGTGGCCAGGAGAGACTTGGGTCTGAGAGCTGCGGTTAGGAGGGAAATCTGAGATGGTACCTCTGTGTTAGTTTCCTACAAATCACCGCATAGTCCTATGCCTGATAACAACATGATTCACTCTCAGGGCTCTGGAGGTAGAAGTCCCGCTTGAGCTAAAATCAGGAGGTGAGCAGGGCTGCGTCCCCTTGGGAAGCCGCGGAGGAGAATTTGTTCCCACCCTCTTCCAGCTTCTAGAGGCGCCCACGTTCCTGGGCTCCCGGCCCCTCCCCCAACTTCAAAGCCATCCTCACATCTCTCTTTGACTCTGCCCCTCTGCCCCTTCCCTTTGTAAGGACGCCTGTGATGACCCTGGGCCCACAAAGGAGATCAGGACATTCCCCACCTCAAGTTGCTTGACGTAATCACTCAGCTTCACCCACAACTAAATGGGTTAAGGGTACGTTGGGTTGCTTTGTATTATTTTTTACAACTGACTGCGTGTTCATTGACAATTATCTCAAAATAAAAAGGATTTCATAAAAGTAAAAAAAAAAAGAAAAGAAAAGCGATTCTGCTCGGTTGGGAAGGCCTTTAATCTGATCTGGCTGGTTCAACATCCAATTTTATTACGGCGTATCTCAGGCATGGAAGTTGGATGTTCTCCCAGGTTTTGGTCAAGAGAGGCTCCAGAATTGGGGCTGTGGTTTCTTTATAAAGAATAGAGGATGTCAAGGGAATCTACCAACTGTAGGATTCTAAGTGCGTTTTCTGTGCGGTGTGGCCAAGAAGGAGGAGGAAAGAAGCAAGTGTGCAGGGTTCTGGTGGCAGAGCGTCTCTACGGAGTGACCACCTGCCGAGTGCTTCCAAAAGAGCACAGGCTGGGAGAGAGGGATGGGGAGATTTGGGCTTCCTGGCTAAGCTGAGAAAAGACCCAGACACCTAGGTAGCAGTCCACCAGCAAGGTTCTGCTGTAGATGCCTAACTCTGATTTTGTAAGACCCTAAGGTGTGATCCCTACCTCTGCATTTCAGCAGAGTACAGGTTGATATGAGGATTTTCACCTACATCTTTCTAAGAGTTGACAATTCCACCCCCTCTGGTGTCGGACACTTTCTCCAAGAAAATTTTAGCATATAGGCGTGCTTTTACATAACGTGAGTCACGTGAGTCCCTTCTCGATGGTCTTCCAGCTCTTCTGATTGTGACAAGGAGAAAGTCCATTCGTATGTAAGTAACAACTGCTAATCCCCATTTTAACACAGAAACGCCACATCTCAAATTTAGAGCCTCTGGTGGGCCATGGTACCCACGTAGAATTCAACAGTATAGGTATCCTCTACTTATGGGAACCAAGATTGGTTTTCAGTTCTTGAGGGTGATATAAAGTTTCCTTTTCAATTGAATCAAAGTAAGTAAAATGTAAAGAAAAGGTATAAGTATTATAGTTCAGGTGCTATGTGTATATGGTTAAAAAAAATCATGAAAACAATTTAAAAGTGAATGAAATTTAAGAATCACTAGTCTTAAAAACATTCTAGCATGACTGGAAATTTAGATAATTACATCATTCAACCTCAACCTATTAAAGTAAATAACCCGCTCTTGGCCTTCTTCTTTGGCATAAACACATCCTGCCTCACTGCCTGGATAGTCGACGTTACAAAAGTTGAGTTAAGGGGATGACATGCCATTTTTTTTTGTCCACTTTAGGACTATGAGAATAGAATTACATCTGGCTGTGTAAGTTTCCTCGGTACAAATTTCAAGTGATCTACTCTCATCCATTCTCAATATTGTGGAGAGCCAGCTGCCAAAAAACACAAAGAGAATGGTTCACAAGATTCTCTTATTCATCCTAGACACACAGAACAATTGAGGAGCAAAGTGTGAGGCTATATATGGTCCAGTGAATACAAGAGACCTTACTCTTAAAGTAGAAACATTACAAGGTATCACCTCCATGGACCAGTGTTGTCTTCCCTAATAATATCTGATTTTTACTTGACAAAGGGAAGCTGTGACGATGGTGACGCTTCCACACTGTATCCTTAGATTTTTTTTCCCCGACTCCGTGATTACAAGATAAGGAAGTAACAATCAAATAAGGTGGGAGAAATGATACAGCGAAGAGCAAACTTTTGAGAGAAAAAGAGCTGAAGGTCATAGTGGCGGGGAATCTGGATAACAGAAGAGACACCGGGTGAAAGATAAGGAGTTCCACCTTCAGCCATAGTTGAGTTTGCGGTGGTAGGAGAACATGTGATATATGAAATGCAGAGAGAAAGATGATAGAGACCCAAAGGGGCAGTGTTTCTCAGACTTTAGTGTACACGACAGAGGCCGTAAACTCAAAAGCCCATCTTGCCAGGAGGATTGACTCTGTAAGACAGCCAGCGTGTTTCTCGAAGGCAGCTCAGGCTGTATCTTTCAACATGCAGACACACTTTCTCAGATCAAACACTGCATATCAAATACTACTCATGTCTACCCTTCTTGCCCCCCAAGAAGGCTCTGTTTAATTTCTTCTAGAAATGCCTGGTGCTGTAGGACTCTCTTTCACACTAACCATTTCTCTTCTCATTATTATGAGACCAACAGGTGAGTGGCAGCTGCCCTTCAGTCTCAGCAAGCAGGGAACTGAGAACGCTGGGGACTCAGGAAATCTGGAGACCACTGGACCATTCCAAAGGAAACAGTCAGTAACCAGTGGGCAGGGAACACTGTCGGATTTTCTGATTTTTTTAAGAGAAGGCAGAAGTATAGATTTTTTAATGAAATTTTCTCTTATATAGGAATTAGATATTAATTTAAAAAAAAACATTTAAAGCACCGTGAGAGAGGCTCTGTTTCTGCAAACAGTGAGCCAGGCTATTTGGACCCACCCATCCTGTCGAGAACAATTCAGAAAGCTGATTAAAATATAAAATATGTGAGAATCGACATAATGCCAGCAAACAAAACACATCTGTGGGACGGAGTCAGCCTTGGCCAGTTCTGTGATTCGGTCCATGAGAATCACCTGGAGGTCCTGGCTAAGACTACAGATTCCCAGGCTTCACCCATGGAGATTTTGATTCAGTGGGTTCTGGGCTGGAGCCTGAGAACTTCCATTTTTAACGATCTCTGCAATAGACTCTTCTGCTGATGGTCTGGAAACAACACTTTGAGATACTCTGCACTAAATCGCCATGTGGCTCTAGGCTGTCTTGTGCTCCCTCTGGGCCTCGGTTTCCCCCTCTGCGAAATGGGCGTACTGAATGAATACTTCTCTCTGAGGCTCCATCAGGCGGCTTTCCAACAGCCCCATAACCCCCAGTCATCGGAGGGAGACAGAAGTTGGATCCATGCCCAGCCTGTATCCAGCAGACCATTCTGGAAATTACCGTCCTGAAACTCAATTCTGCAAATATTTTAGCATTTTGTTGACAGCTTTTTAAATTTAGTAACCTAATGCAAAGGGCAAAAAAGTCCTATCGAAGTTGAGAAGAAGGGAATGTGGATGGTGAGATTTCCCAGCTGTTGCTGCGGAGCTGTAGCAGGCTTCCTGGTGTTTATAAGCAGGGGAAGCTCTAATGCACAAGAGGAAAAGCAAAGGGCGCATTTCCAGAGGGAGGAAAGGTAGAGCTAATGAGTAAAGCAGAGAGAATGTCTTTCCTGCGGGGAGCCAAGGTGATTTAGAGTTGAACTCAAATTAGAGATAATTACTCAAGATGGAATTTAATCCAATAACAGAAATAAGTTTCTAAAGGTCCAAGGAGTGCAAAAATGGGACAGGCCCCTTCAGGAATGGAGAAGGACCCATCGAGGGTGATATTCAAATGACAGCCCATCAGACATTTGCTGGGGAAGCATTCAAAGGAATTTAACATCAAAAAGACAGTTAGACTAGACGTATCTGTTCAAGCGACAAGAATCAAACATCTACGACGCTGACACGCATCGCTGAAAATACAGCTGTGACCGAGACAGAGTCCCTGCCTTCACAGAGCTAAAGGCCAAAGAAGGAAGACAGACAATGAGCAGGTCATCCCCACCAGTGCACGGGCTGGAGGGAAAACATTCAGGGAGATGTGAGAACACAGACAGAGGAGCGCGGCTGGTCTGGGACACATCCCTGCAAAAGTAACACTCGAGCCGAGCTCTCACGGTCTACAGGGGAATGAAACAAGATGCTGGAACATTTCAGGAAGAGTCCCTTCCCACGTTGAGTTTCCCCGCTTGTGTGTTTGCTAGTCGTGGGAGCTGGCAGTGATACACCTCGGTATTTACGGAACATAGACTGTGTTTCCTTCGGTTAATGTTCAAATAGCCTTTTTCTCTCAAAAGTTCCTCCTGCATTTGCACCCAGCATCCATGAGAAAACTTGCCCAGGAGACACCATTTGCCAAAAGGCAGGCCTCACGTTCAGCTCAGAGAAACAAGGGAAGCTGGCTGAGCGGGTGGAGAGAAGCCCTGGGTGAGCAGGGTGTGGGCTCAAGAGCTTGGAGCGAGTAGCCTGGCAGAGGAAAACGATTCCACGTTCTACCTGAGAACTTGGAGAGGGACAGCTAAACTGCTCAGATGTTTTATCCTTTTTTGAAAAGCTCTAAACCTCAATCCTGTCTCCTAAAACATTCTTTAGAAAAAAGAAAATCAGCCAAAACTATGAACAGAGGCGACAAGAGAATTGGGAAATCACAAATATGGAAACAGTCGACCTGCCAGACCAGAAATGGGGAGCGTTTCTCTCTTTATTGAAATGTTGGGGGAATTCTGTGGCGGTCCAGTGGTTATGACTCGGCACTTTCGCTGCTGGGGCCCGGGTTCGATCCCTGGTCAGGGAACTAAGACCCCACAAGCTGTACAGTGAGGCCAATATATATATATATATATATAACCCATTATTATTATAACAACCTTATCTATATATAAGTCTCGTTATAAGAATAATGGGACATACATTTGTGCCCACTGTCACCTCCAAAAACCATGTGGAGGACGCTAGATCAATGTATCTGAAAAGGCTGATCCAATGTTGCCTACGTTTTAATCACTCACGTTTTCATCTTATCTGAACAGCACCTAGATTATTATTATGAAACACTGTTCTTTAAGTCCACCCGCTCAAAGCTTACTACTTACTGAAGTCTCATCCTAAAGAATACCTATGAAAGCTATCTTAAGCTTCTGACGAGCTATCTTAAAATAAAAACATAACCATTAATTGTTTAATCGCTCCAAGTGCACCCGAAATCATCTCACCTACTTCACATGCTACGTGGACTTTGATTTGGAAAATGCTGGACAGACCTTCGCTGTTCTCCTTAAACCCAGAAATACAAGCTATTTGAGGCCCCAGGGAAACCCACCAGAGCAAAGGATATGCTCAGTAAAATGGGGAGATGCATGCAGTGGTCCTTAGGATGGCACCCATGCTCGGTGGCCCTGTCTGAAGACCACACCAAGGGAGGTGGATGGAGGAATACCCAACCTCCCTCTGCATTCGCATTAAGCCCCCCAGCAGCACGGTCTCTGGGGGCCGAGGCTGACTTGAGGCTCCCTGGCTTCCCTGGATATCTGCCATTCTCTAGAGAAAGTGGCCACCCGAAAAACACCTTAAAAGGCTCCAGTTAACACGACACAGGAAAAGTTGTCAACAGGGTGGGAGGTGAAGCCAAAGTTCACAGCTCTCTCTACCACCTGAGCTCTCGTCTGTCTCGTTTGTTTTAAGGATGAAATGAATTAATACATGTAATGGGATTAGAACACTGACTGGCACGACGTAAATGACTAGCAATTGTGGGTCATTGTTATGGTCAGTCCAGCCATGTCAGCCCCTGTCATAGGGTCACATACAAGCGAGCAGATCGGGTGAGTTCCAAGATCCTGGTGACAGGAGGGAAGTTTGGAGCCACCCAAACCTGACCCCAAGGGCCTCTCGATGCTGGACCAACTACGTGCCAGTCTTCAGAGCAACCCCATGAGCAAGGTACTTTGATTGACCCGTTTTACAGATAAGGAACTCGGACTCAGAGGTTAGATGGTTACCCAAGGTCACCGCAGAAAGCATTAGAACAGGAACTGGAACCCAGGCCACCTGGCCTCAGAGCCCATGCCGTTAACGTGCTCTGTGCCCAACCGGCCCAATGATCAAAGGGTCAGACGTCTGTGATGAACCAAACAAAGGGCAATGTCCATCACAAAGGGGGCCGTTCCATTCAGCCCCACACAATCAGAATGGGCCGGCAGCTGGGAGGGCTGGATTTCTCAAGAGAAATTGGAAATTCATATTTTTATGTGAAATCTTCCTATTTTTCAACATTGGCAACTAATTAAAAGTTTTTAACTCCGTGATTTTGCAAAACGAAATGCAGCCACAGGCCAGAGTCAGCTCGGAGGCCTCTTAATTTATGACCGCAGAGTTCAGGTAAAACCTCCCAGTAGTTCTGATTTGCAATAGCTGGGCTGCCCCACTTGTCCCATCATAGTCAGCCTTCAAAGGCTGGTCATCTGTGATCGTCCCAGCCACTGGAATTCCTGGGACCTTCCATCCCACACGGGTCAATTCCAGTTGGTAGCTGAGGCCGTAGAGAGACACCTGTCCTCCGGGAGAGGCCGTTCCCTACAGACCCAGAGAGAGACCAGGCAGAGACCCCACCCCCCCCTCACTGCCTTCCTGACCGAGGCAGGGCAGGGCAGGGCTGAGGCAGGCGTGCTTGCCTTCTTGCTTCTCTTAGCCCTTGTAGCTGAGGCGGGGCTGTTTTAAATTTAGAGGAATAAACAAGGCTGCTGTGTTTATAGGGCTGTTTGAATTCAGGAACTGCTTGAACTGTGGATTTGTAAACCTGGCGTGGTTTGGGACCTCGAAACCCTTTCTCAAAACTCTGGGTTCTGCGAAGTCCAAAACGTTTCCTTCCACATGTTATCACCTTGTTAAGCTTTTGTTTACTTTTACTGGAATGTAACCCATTATGGCCCAGAGTCAAGAACAATGAATTCATCACAGGGCGGTTTTGATAAGGCCATGGATGTCCAAAAAGCCTTAGGGCTTTCAAATTGGCTTGCATTAAACTTTCTTCTTTCCTAGAAAGAAAATGTTTTATTTCCTTAGGATAATGGAACTTGGAAACTGGGAGCTGATTTGAATGGCAGAGAACAATTTCCCAGAAAGTTTTGAAATGTGGCTCAGATGTCCATTGTCACGGGAGAGCAGTTTACTTTTCATAGAAAATGAAAAAAAAAAAAAAAAAAAGAAGGAATAGGTTCCTAACTTCTCTTTTGCATCTATGTGTTTCGTCCATGTGCATTATTTTAACCACAGACCAGCAACCTCTTGCTGGGACATCTCTCTCCACTGCTCCCTCCAATCTTGATGGATATAAAAGGAGCAAACCCATGGGACAAGCCTTAAAAGGCTCGCCCCGCCCAGATCCATCGCCAACATCCTGGAGCCAGAAATAACGTTCTGTGAGCCACACCATCAATTTACTTCCCGCAAACTCCATGGCCCCATCCAAACTCCAGTGTGACATCACTGTGTCTGCTTTTTATGGAGGGTTCTTTTTTGTTTGTTTCTTGGGTTTTTTGGTTGTTGTTGTGTGTTTGATTTTGCTTTACAAGATTAAATATTTTGCTCTCACACCTTCATGAGACATGAGACGGTGTTTTAATTCCATCTCCAGGACCCGTTTCTCATTAGAATTCTAGGTGTCTGCTTCCCTATCCCTCCCCTCCCCTCCCCTCAAAGCCGTATGTGACATTTGCACGCATCCTGCCACCGAACTTCGCCTTCACATCTGCCATGGCCCAGAGCAACAGATGGTACCTGGCAGTGAGATGAACTTAAAAAAAAAAAAAGAAGAAGAAAAAGAAAAAGAATGGAGCTCATCACTCACCCTCAGGGCCGCACTGTGCTGGATTACTGATGCAAGAAGTTTTGTACCTTCCGTAATAGAGAAATGTGACTCCTTTTTCCTCCTTGAGGTAAATGCCTTTATTGACCTTTCCTTCTACAATATCTAAGTGAGAAGAATGGCAACACTGTAGGTTAATGATCGCATGAGATGCAACGTCCAGAGATGTGTCAGGCTTACAAACAACTTACATCTAAGTATACTGTGTTAATTTATATTTATAATTAAATATTTCAAACATTATATATTATTATATAATATTAACAGTAGTTAACGTTTCATAATTAAGAACTAAATCACAAATAATATACATTTGTGTCGATATTAAATATTAAGTATTCTATCCTATTAATATTGTATCACATTAATATCATACCAGTGTATACTATGTACTGTAATATAACACTATTATAATTGCTACGTTGGCCGACAGTTGAGTTACCAGAAGCCATGTGATTAGACTCTCCTACTGTCCTAAACTTTCATTCCATCCACCTCTTCATGGGTTCTCACTGCCACTTTCACACTAGACTTTCCAAGTGAAACACTGAGATTCAAGTTTCAACGTAAAACTACATGTGAACTCGCTCTCCTTTTGAGTTCTCATTGAGAGCCCCCAATCCTAGACATGGGAGCCCATGATTTTCAGAGAATTCATTTTCAAACTCTAGGAAGGACATGCAGAGCTACACTTCGAGTCGTCCCAGAAGAGCCCGCCAACGACAAGACCGCAGGGCCAGCGGTCCTGGCAGAGACGCCAGCTCCGCCATCTTTTTGTTTGTCCCATTCCCATAGCAAACCTCTCTGATGGTGTCCGTGCGATGTCAGTGGTTTACAGAATTGAAGCCAGGGGTGATGAGTCACGTATTGTTGACTGGGGTCAAAGTCACCCAGATGACCCTCTGCCCTGTGGCACATGCCTCCTGCCCTTGGAGCCGTTGAGCCAGATGAAGACGTACAGAGCACTGGAGGCTCTTTGACCGACTGCTACCCCAGCTCAGATTTTCTGACAACCATTGGCATGCGGATACCAACTCAAAGGGCTTCAAGTTTTTCCTTATCGTGTTTAAACTTTTTTTTTTTTTTGCGGTACGCGGGCCTCTCACTGCTGTGGCCTCTCCCGTTGCGGAGCACAGGCTCCGGACGCGCAGGCTCAGCGGCCACGGCTCAGGGGCCCAGCCGCTCCGCGGCATGTGGGATCCTCCCGGACCGGGGCACGAACCCGTGTCTCCTGCATCGGCAGGCGGACTCTCAACCACTGCGCCACCAGGGAAGCCCTAAACTTATTTTTTTTTAATCTATCTCGTTTATTGCTGGAGATGATCTACATATTACAAAGTTACATGGGCAACTCACAGTTCATGATTGAATGCGGCTGTATAAACCCCTAAACCAGACTGTTTGCTTGGCAAAATTAATTTTGGAAGCGAAACACCCCATAGTTGAAAGAGCAATCAGGTTATATATTGTAAAAAGATCAGGAGTGAGACCTAAATTACCTGAGCTGACTCTCCCCACTGACCAGAGAGCTGCCCAATTGCTACTATCCATTCTGCTCTGTGCTACATAAGCAAAATCCGAAGCATACGGGCTCTGGAGGTTATTAAATAAGATAGTCATTTAGCCATGACTCTTGTGGGTGTGTCTTAGAAGACAGCTTCTAGTGATTAAAAAAAAAAATTCCAGCTACAGAAGAAATGCCGATTTTAATGTTTGTAAGAGATCAAATTTTTGATGAGGTGTTTTAAAATCGACTTTAATTTTCCATTCAAAGGGCATGTTTTTCCTCCTCCAAAGAATCCATTTAAAAATCCAAACAAGTTCTATTTGTAGAAACTGCTCATCTTATGTCTGTATTGTTCTGAAAACAAGCAGCTGGTCTGGAAGACCCTGGTCGCTTGAAAGCGTATAGACACCCCCTAATATACTGCAATCCATGGTAACTCCTTTAGACCTAATTCGAAGTTGTTATCTTCAATACCCTAGATCTTTGGCCCTTTTTCTGGTTATTTGCTTGTTTGCTAGTCAAGATATAGTGAATTCATATAGAACCAACTTGGAATGGCCTTTCAATTCATTGCAGATCCAAACTCGACAGAACACAGAAGAAACGTGTGCTCACCTACGGTTGCAGAGAAATTTGAGTAGGCAGAGTCATTGGTATATACAAAGGTAGAATTATGGGGAGGAAGCACAGTGAGGTTGTGGGTTCGTAATGCTGGGTAAAACAACAAAAGAAAAAAGCACAATGAATGAGTGACACAAAAAACAAATGGAACCGACATATCTCTCAACTCAACACGCATCGACAAGTGTGCCTTTCATCCCGCAAACAGCTTGGATTTTCTCTTCCGACCCCACCTCCCTCTTATTTTTTCAGGGGACATTAGGGCAACTCCAGCGGCCCCGTTCAGTCCCAAACCTAGGGCGTGATCGCCGCTGTATTTGGTTGCGGTTTGCTGGCTCCCGTTCCCATCCAGATACTTAGTTGAGAGATATGAAATTGAACTCGGCCATAAAATAGCCTTAACAAAAGGATTAACGGTTGTGATGTCACAAGAACTGATGAAACAGCAACACGGCATGAAAACACCTGCATGTTATTATGACGAATGGACAAAACAACAGAGAATTCAGCGACAAATGACAAAGCAGTGCCTCCATGCAATGATTCCCAACACCATTCAACTGTCCCCAGGAGTAAAATGTGAAGCCTGGAATCAAATTGAAACATGCCGGTAAAGCGCGGTAATGTAAAGAATGGACCCAACGAACAGTGCAGTGAAACCTGCATCATTCAAGTGTCTTGGGACAAACACCGATAGAGTTCGAGATTTACGGGAAAATAACACTTGGGGTGAACACACTTCAACCACAGTGTAATTCTATCTGATAATCTATGGTGATGAAATGAGTTGAGGGGGTGAGGAGAGACATACGGATCTTTATTGGAGCTCTGTTTGAAGTAATTCCTAAAATAGCGCCTGGGTCCTAAACAAGGAGCTCTTTTGACAATGCAATTTCCACTTGGAATGATCTCATTTCAAAGGCTTTAAAGTAAAGGCCCTGAGAAAAGAAAATTAGATTATAACAAGGGGAAACCATTTCTTTTAACGTGAGGTAGTCATCAAATAACGATCAGAGGGACCTTCCATCCCTATGGTACAGACTATTTCGAGAAAATATGGAGCCCCAGTGGCCCAGCCCAGGTTTTCCTGTGGCCGCCACTGCTGCCTGATATGCAGACAAGCAAGAGGCAACGCAGAATAAGGCAGGGCCTCCGGTGGCCCTACACAGGACCACCTGATCCTTGACTGAGCTCCTCTAAGGATGCCAGCAGACTTCAGCTGTAATGCTTCTCAATTTGCAAATTAAAAAAAAAAAGGTTTTAGAATCTGATGTGGCAATTTACGGCAGCACATGAAGTCCCAGGAATAAGGAAAACACCAGCGTGCTGGTGTGGAAAGCATAGTAATCAATCAACAATGGGGGGGGGGGCGCGTTTAATCCATTACAAAGAACCTGTATAGACAATCTGAGCGCGTGCCAGGATGGCCGTACATAACTCTCCCGTTATACACATCAGTCGTTGGACATGATCAAGTGGAATAAGGAAATAAAAATTAAAATGTCAAAGCATCCCAAATCACTCAAAACTCAGACTTCAAAAAAGCTTCTTATTGGAATGCAAAAAGTGCTCAGGGCTGTCTGGGGTTTCTCCTTCTCACAAGGTCTGAATTGCTTCAGATAGAAACTTTATCTTCCATGGAATTGGGGACCCTTGGAAGCATCTTAGGTGATGTTGGATCTTTTCACAGGAGGGCTTCCAGTGACGTGTAGAGGAGCTGACAGGTAGGTGGGGGGGGGTACATTTGCTAAGTGAAATCATGACCCCGCAAACAGGGGGGTCAGTCTTCGTTGGCACGACATTTGGCCCTAGGTTCCAATGGGCCCCCGCTCTGGCAGGCATGTAGATTACCCCATTTGTGCCTACCTAGAAAACGTACATCGGGACTTGTCCAGAGACTGACCCATCATGTACTGCTTAAAGCTGAAAACAACTGCATTTGTTTAAAGGTTGTTGGACGAAATGCACATCTTAATGTTTTGAAGCATAAATTCTGTCCTTCAACCATAAAAACATATAAAAGTTCTAGTAAAATCCTTTGCCATAACAATGATTAGGGGGAAGCTACACAAATGTTTATTCATCTCCGTCATCGAGGCTGACTTCAGAGTGGATGCTCTTTGTTCCCTGCTCCCTCCCAACGGCCCCTGATTCCCTAGGGAAAGTGCATTCCTGGGGCCCTGGTTACTGTCCCCACCCCGTCTACCTCCAGTTGTCTCCTGAAGTTCGTGGATCCCATCCACACTTTCCAACGGCCAGTAATGGGAAGCAGAAGCCAAGACGTCAAACCCTTGGGGGAGAAAAGAATAAAAATGTTACATCACCATTAGGAAAGAAAGAGCTGGACATAAGGAATCACTTACCACCTCCATCAGGAATTGGGGAAAGGGTAAAAGTGTCAGAGTGACTGTGGGATGTATTCAAAAGGCATTTGAATAGATTCAATACACACTCCCAGTGTTCAAAAAACTCAGTAATTAAATGAGTGTTTTTACAGAATAAAACATAATAAATAGGAATAGAGAGATACCTTTTAACCAAAGAAAATAAAAGCCACCATGCCTAATGGTGCAACACAAGAAGCACACCCATACGTGTCAGAAAAAAAGACAAGAATGTCCATTATCCCATTATTACTTCCTGCGTTTTAGAAGACATAGCTGATACAGTCAGACAAGAGAAAAAAATGAGGTTGAAGGGCTTCCCTGGTGGCGCAGTGGTTGAGAGTCCGCCTGCCGATGCAGGGGACACGGGTTCGTGCCCCGGTCCGGGAGGATCCCGTGTGCCGTGGAGCGGCTGGGCCAGTGAGCCGTGGCCGCTGGGCCTGCGCGTCCAGAGCCTGTGCTCCGCAACGGGAGAGGTCACAGCGGTGAGGGGTCCGTGTACCGCAAAAAAAAAAAAAAAAAAATGAGGTTGAAAAAGAGGAGGAAACCAACGCCGATACTGTGCAGACGTTGTGTAAGGTTCTTTACCAAATACTTCCTCGTTTCATTCTGATGATAATCTATAAGATAACTGTACTCTTAGCCTATCTGTTATGACAAGGAATAAAATGCCCCCTCAGGAGTCACCCAGCCGACTGGTGTCCTCCATACACGTCTCCTGCATTGGTCCTGATCTTTCTATTATCTCTCTGCTTCCACCATCCTAAAAATGAATCCTTTCAAAATTACCTTTATGTTCCTTGTACTTTGCATAGACATCATTGTATGCAGATATGTCCTTTTTTATTCTGCTCTTCTCACTTAATTCCATACAAATTATTTGATTTATTTTTTTCTCTCTAACTCTCATAATCGAGTTTGGGTAATAGTCCCTGGAGAGGCTACACCATCACACATTGAATTGTTCTGCTAACTTGAATCTTCTTTTGGATTATTTCTCTGTGAACAGTTCCCAGAAGTGGAAATAATGGCCCAGATGACTAAATAATAATCAACTGCCTTGAGTGTCTGCCAGATTACCAAAAAGATAAAATTAATAAAGTAATCTTTGTGTTGTTCATTGTAAAAGACGTGTTTTGTTTTTTTTTTTGCGGTACGCGGGCCTCTCACTGCTGTGGCCTCTCCCGTTGCGGAGCACAGGCTCCGGACGCGCAGGCTCAGCGGCCATGGCTCACGGGCCCGGCCGTTCCGCAGCACGTGGGATCCTCCCGGACCGGGGCACGAACCCACGTCCCCTGCAGCGGCAGGCGGACTCTCAACTACTGTGCCACCAGGGAAGCCCAAAGACATTTTTTAAGAGGAGATAATATAATCATTATTTTCAAATGATATATGCCCGATAGTGAAAATGAAAAACTATTACAAATAAGAAAAGAATTTGGTAAGTGAAAACCTGTTACAAACAATAAAAGAATTTAGTAAGGAGGCTGATACAAATTAAATATGCAAATGTCAATAGCTCTCCTGTATTCAAATAATAATTCTAACAAACAGAAGAAAGGTTCTCATTTATAAATGCAGCCAAGACATTTAAGAACAAAAGAATAAGAACTGTACAACATTCTCATGAAGATAACAATAAAATCATGCTAACGGATATAAAAGAACCCTTGAAAAAATGAAGGACTTAACCTATTCTTGATTTAAAAAACCCAAAAATCATAAAAATATCTACTAAAGATGCTCAACTTTGCTAATTATTAGAAAAATGTCAATCAAAACTACAATGAGGTACCACCTCGTACCGGTCAGAATGGCCATCATCAAAAAGCCATTTTTTTGCTGGAGAGGGTGTGGAGAAAAGGGAACCCTTCTACACTGTTGGTGGGAATGTAAATTGGTGCAGCCACTACGGAAATCAGTATGGAGCTTCCTTAAAAATCTAAAAATAGATTTACCAAATGATCCAGCGATCCCACTCCTGGCCATATATCTGGAGAAAACTGTAATTTGAAAAGATACATGCACCCCAATGTTCATTGCAGCACTATTTACAATGGCCAGGACATGGAAGCAACCTGGGTGTCCATCAACAGATGAATGGATAAAGAAGATGTGATACACACACACACACACACACACACACACACACACACAATGGAATACTACTCAGCCCTAAAAAAGAATGAAATAATGTCATTTGCAGCAACATGGATGGACCTAGAGATTATCTTACTAAGTGAAGTAAGTCAGACAGAGAAAGACAAATATTGTACGATATTACTTATATGTGGAATCTAAAAAAATGACACAAATGAACTTATCTATGAAACACAAACAGAATCACAGACATAGAGAACAGACTTGTAGTTGCCAAGGGGGAGGGGGAGTGGGGGAGGGATGGAGTGGAGTTTGGGATTAGCAGATGCAAACTATTATACATAGAATGGATAAACAACAAGGTCCTATTGTACGGCACAGCGAACTCTGCAATATCCTGTGATAAACCGTAACAGCAAAGAATATGCAAAAGATTATATATGTATAACTGAATCACTTTGCTGTACAGCAGAAACTAACACACACTGTAAAGCAACTCTACTTCAATAAAATAATTTTTTTCAAAATCAGTGCTTCAGCAAGAATTTCTCATCCATACTTAATGTTTTGTTGATCCAGTTTGGTGAGAGAGAGGGGGAGGGAGGGCGGGGTATCAATATTCAAAAGGAAAAGCTAATAAAACCTTTACTTTTTCCTTTTCAGCTTTTATTCCAGATTTCCCCATTCCGTCCCTTCCCTGTCACCTACTCTGTGTGTCAGTAAAGGGAAGCCCTCACCGCTTGAATCTGTGTAGGGCAATACATGTCCACCGATTTTATTCAACGGAAATCTACACCACACAGAGGAAAATTGGTCCCTGCCAATTTGGGCAGATCTCGGACCCCTCCTGCCTGGCCCATGACACACCAAGCTCATTCCACAGTGGGACTCACCTGCTGTCCCCCCTGCTCTTTTCTCGCTGTGCATAACCGACTCTGTCATTCAAGCCTCTGCCCTCAGGACACCCCCTCCAACAGGCCTTCCCTGATCACCCCTCATCACCACCACCATCCACTCTTTCTCCCAATGCTTTGTTTTGTCTTCCCGTAGGGCTTACACTATAATTTGAAAGTTTTTGTTTGTTAGTATATTTGTTTGTTGTCTGCCTCGTATACCAGACTCTTAGCGACTTGAGTGCAGCGAATTTGTTCTATTTGCACCTTAGCCCCGTGTCTAAAACACAGCCTGGTGTGTGTGTGTATGTGTTCATGTGTGTGTGTGCATGTGCGTGTGTGTGTATGTGTGTGTGTGCATGCACGTGTGTATGTGTGTGTCAGAAGTCTAGGTTTTTGCATTTGAACTCTCCCCCAAATTTTAATGTTAGCAATTAATTCTTAAAAAAACTATATAGGTGGAATGAATGATGAAATTGCAATAATGAATAAATAAAAGAATAAACCTAGAAAGACTATGTAATTCTGATGCCCCCGAATTTCTAAATGCCAAATTTCCATTTGTTCAATAGTGTATAAACATTATTTTTAAAAATTATATCATAAACACTTTTGTGTTTGCACTAGGACGATGAAGAATGAAGTTCCTACCATGACCTAGTGACTCTGAGGGTCCTTTATAGACGATACAACACGATGTTGGTGACGGATGTTAACTAGACTTACTGTGCTGACCGTTGCACGATATATACAAATACCAAATCATGATGTTGTACACCTGAAACTCATTATTAATTTTACATGCCAGTTATATCTCAATTAAAAAATAAAAATAAATAAAGGGAACAAACAATTGATTCACACAGGGAAAAAACCCACTACATAACTACGGGAATTATAATTACTATAATCACCTGTGTTAGCCTCCTTGCCATCTAAATGGGGCCAATGAGGTGAGCTGCCCCCATCTCCTGGAAATAGAACCAGCCGCTCTGTGTACCCCAGGGCCAGGAAACTTCTGGATAATGACATGGTTTATTAAGTCCCCTCATTCCAAAAGTTATCTGTAAAAGGCAGGTTTATAAACTTTTTTCAAGTGATGTGCAATTTCTTGGCCTTTGCCATTTATGGATTTAGATTTATCCACCATCACAGCTTCCTAGCATTGTCGTCAGGGCCAGAGCAAGAAATCGGGCAGCCTGGGGCCAGAGAAAAGGATCCAGGTGTGGGATGGAGTCCCCAGTTTCCCCTCTCTGGGCCTCACCTCCGTCAGCTCTCGAATGGGGAGGTGGGCTAGAATAGCCCCTGGTGGTCCTTCCAACAGCATGCTATAGTTTGGCACAAAATGTCAGTCCACAGTCACAAAACACACAAATGCTCGAAACAATTCGAAGCTCTTTTTCAATTACTGATGAAACTAAATACGTATCTATGCGGTAGAGATAAAGACCAGGACAATATCGAGTTCCCCGGGCTAGTATAGAGAGGCAAGGCAGAAAACGAAGCCAAACCCCCAGCTGGGTGTTAAAATCACACAGGCTGTCTGTCGTCAGGGACTCAGCTCACCAGACAACCAGCAAACCTTCAACGGCCAGTGCGCCATCCAGCCAACAGGTATTCACCGAGCACCTAGTATTTGTAAGGCACAGGGCTGGGTACCATACCGAGAAAACAGGAAACGCTTACTAGTCCTCCTAGAACCTTAGAAAGGAAGCTTTGGTGTGGTTGCCCTTCAGGACACTAGGGGTCCAGCCTCTACTGGGGACCCCGGCTCACCGAGCATCCCGGGCATACCTCCCCCACTGGGCTGACCACGCTGTTCTCACCTCCAACAACCTCTGTATGAGTCTGACCACCCCCAGCTCCCTCCAAATTTGTGACCTTAGTTACCACTATGTCTTATTAGCGCTGGGACCTCGGGCAGAGCACTTACTCTTGGGCAGAAACGCTTCCTCACCTGGAGGCTGGCAAAGCCACCTCAGAGCACAGGGGGGACTGCATGGGAGCTACGTAAAAGCACCCAGTACGCCATCATGCTGGCGTTTTTATTTACCGCTTCCTGCTCCTTAGAATACAAGGCTACAATTTATGTAGCCTTTCCCACACTGATGGATATGCAGGGTGTTTCCAAATTTCTTTGGGTGGAAAGAAATTTCTTCCCATTGGGAACAGGGTCTCTGCATGTTCACTGTGTGCCTAGGCGGATGCCCTTGGGTGGAAGTCCTGGGAATCAGGTTTCCTCCACTGGGGCTCCCCTCAGGATGCCGCAGGCTTCAGGGGTCAGAAGCAGAAATGCATCAGGCCTCCCAGGTGCTGATGCTGCACGGATGACAGGGGTCAGACTTTTCAGCAGGAAGGGGGTTGAGGAGGAAGAGAAGACAAAATAAAAGGACTGGAGGAGGAGCGAGAGGAAGAAAATAAGGGAGAAAGGATGACAGGAAAGAAAAGGAGAGAGAGGGAGAAGGAAGGAAGGAAGGGGGGAAGGAGAGGAAGCAATAGGGTTTCGTCCATAGGATATAAAAAAAATAGAGAAAAACACCTAGATGTTCAATAAATCTCACCCTTCATTTTTATTCTAAAAAGGGAGGAAGGCGGGAGGAAGAAAAGGAAATAAAGGTTTAAAAATGTGGGGTGACCAAGGGGGGAGGGGGGTGGGATGAACTGGGAGATTGGGATTGACATATACACACTATTGATACTATGTATAAAATGGGTAACTAATGAGAACCTACTGTAGAGCACAGGGAAGCTACTCAGTGCTCTGAGGGGAGCTACATGGGAAGGAAATCCAAAAAGGAGGGGCTATGTGTATACGTAGAGCTGATTCGCTTTGCTGTACCGCAGAAACTAACACACCATTGTAAAGCAACTCTACTCCAATAAAAAGTAATAAAAATGTTTTTAAGTAAATAAAATTAAAAAGTGGGGTGGGGAGAACAAGAAGAAAGAGAGATTGCTGGAGACGGGAGGATTCAATGCGGAGGAATCTCTCGCAGCTACAGAGCGCTGCTGACAAGGCAGCTTAAGACCCCAAACTCCCTGCACTCCGGCTGTCCACCCAGGCCTCGGTGCACATTGCTCCTTTGTAGTAACATTTCTATGATCGTCAGTTTTATTATTATTTCTCTGAGGTAGTTAGTTGACCAAGAAATGTTTTTTCTACCCTAAAGTAGGATGTAAGAGCAGCAGTTTCTCTATGGAACCAAGACTGAGTTCAAGCCACTCCTTGAAGCTAAGGGTCAAGGATGCCAGTGGACGTGGGTGGAACCGGGGGGCCGCAATGTGGCCAAGGGACCACATGGCAAACACCCTACAGCTTCCCTTCCCACCCTGACTGCGGCCGGGGTCCTAGGGCTGCCTTGTCGCCTTCCTGGCCACACACACATCTCTCCTGGGAAACCAGTGTGAGCTGTCGGCTGTGAGTTAGCGACAGGGCACGAACAGCCTCCGTTTGATGCGATGCTAGATGACCTATTTATCCCCAAGTCCTTCTTTCAGCGTTTTGGCTAAGGAAAGGGGAGCCTGTGGAAATTCACCGCCCTCACACCCTTTTCAACAAAAGATTGAACTTAAACATGAGGATGAAAGAGACACGGCAGCCCCTGTACCACTGAGACGGCAGGCGGAGGTGGCAGTGATGGCGGGGTGCTCCAGCACCCACCGCAACGGCCGCATCACTCCAAAGGGGACAGAGTCCCACCCATTGTCTACCTTCACCCCGCACGGCTCTGGTGCTCCCACGAGACCGGAGCCTTCTCCTGGGAACTGGCTTCCCACCTGGATGGGGCCAGGGATGCTGCACCCGCCATCTCTGGTGGGTCATGGAGTTGGCAGGGCTGCCCGTGACGATAATCGTGGCCAGAGGCATGCTCACCCACAGGCCGGGGTTGTCCTCCGGGCTCCCAAGCGAGGACTTGGGGACGTTAGTGTAGGGTCCCCTCTACCACGCGCATGCCAGCCGAGCAGCAAACGGGAACAAGGGCCGGCAAAGCAAATTCCCGTCACCGTCACGCAGGCCTCCGCCTCTGGGAAGGGGCAAGGGAAGTTTTCATGTCTCCTCTATCCTCCCCAAGGAAAGCCTCAGGGTGGTGCTTCCAGACTGAGGACTCAGGGGGGCAAAGGAAAAGCGGACCCAGCCGGTTGGGCGAGGGGTTTCCTCAGAGGAAATGGAGGAATCAAGCTCCCATCGGAGGGATGGGGACAGGACGGGGTGGTGCGGGGAAGGGGGGCGATGCTCTAAGTCAGCTCCAGTGAATCTGTGCTGGAGACACATGATGTAAGTAAGAGACAGAAGATGCTTCACCGGTGAACACCCCCATGTCCTGAATGCCCCAGAACCAGAAGCATCCGGGCGCGGAGAGACCTGCTTCCCCAAGATGGAGGTGCAGGATGATGAGTGACCCACGGGACAAGGTGCCGGGACAGCTGGTGGGGCCAGAGGAGCCCAAGAAGGGCCTCTCGCCCACAGCCTCAGAGACAAACAAGCGAACTGCTTCCAGACCCCGGGCTGGGCAGGGAGAGCAGGTAGTGAGCAGACCGGGAGGGAAGCTGCCTCACTTACCTGGATGGGCTTGTGACCTGGTGTCGGCTCCGTGCACCTGCATACAAAACACCACATTGTAAGACACGCGGGGCACCTCCCGGCGAGTCCCATCTCAGCGAGCAGCACCTGGGGACGTTACCTGAAAACCACAGTAAGATAACAGCAGGCAAGAGTGCCAGCAGCAAAGAGGCAGCAGCTTCCTCATGGTTTTTGCGGAGGCGAAAACGCGATCCAAGCAGAGCTCCTGAGGGTCTGGGACAAAGTGGCGCCTCTAACTTTCGCTCCCTTGGGAAAGGGACATTTTCCCAGGTTCCGGAAAGAAGAAAACCTTCTGTTTCCCTAGCGTTTGTGAACTGCAGAGAGTTAAGGCAGAGGGGTCGTGAGAGTTAATGGGTGTTTCGTCTTCGTCTCCGGACACAAGGGTCTTCGGTGATCAATAAACACACGGGAACGATCAGGCCGGCTCGGGGACGCAGGGAGGAGACAGGCAGCTTCCGATCACAGCTCCCGAGAAGCAATCCAGGGCTGCGGCTGCAGTGCCGAAGCTCGGGGGTGATCGTGGGTCCCTCGCGGTTTTCTGTTTCTGTCAAGAGTCTTCAGTGGTATCCACCCAGGTTCGGAGCTGGAAGTTTCTCTTTTTCCTGGAAGTGGGAGGAACTGTGTCTGGAGCTCCCTCGGGCTCCTGGGCTGGTGCGTTGCTGCCCGACTCCTTCTGGTGTGACTCAGGCTTATACCTCGTCTGTCTGTCTGTCCCCCAGCGCTTGGGGTGGAGAGAGTGAGGGATGTAAGGCTCTCTCCTCAAACTTTGTTCTGTTCTGCTTCTCTATTTATGTCCCGCGGCTGCTGTGTCCTTCCTGGGTCCTAACACCAGCCTGTTACGCACCACTGGGAATTGCCTTCAGGATCTGAGGTTCAGAAGCAGAGCAGACAGGCACGGGGTGCATACATACGTCAGCTACCTTCCGCCAGCGCCTCAGAGCCAGCATAAATATGCATAAGTACAAGACGTACAACACACCGTAAACTCTGTTTAGAGCGGAGCCTCGCATGCCCAGAGAGAGAAGGAAGGTGATTTAGGGATGGAAGAAGAAAATACACCGCACCCTCTGCCCTCTGAGAGATGCCGGCCACGTTTTCTCTTTAACCCTTTCAGAGACGGATGAAACTATTTACAAGGTGCCCTGAGCGATCACACCAATCCCCACAGCCCACCACAGCATCTAGGGTAGTGTTCTCAAGGTCACGGGTCCCCAGCTCCCGGGCCGTGGATGGGTCCTGGTCCATGGCCTGTTAGGAGCCAGGCCGCACAGCAGGAGGGGAGCGGCAGGCGAGCAAGGCTTCATCTGCCGCCCCCCATCGCTCGCATTATCGCCTGAACACTCCCCCCACCCTCTCCACCTCACCCCTAGCCCCCCATCCCACCTCCCCCGGTCTGTGGAAAAACTGTCTTCCATGAAACCGGTCCCTGGCGCCAAAAAGGTTGGGGACCGCTGCCCAAGGTGATAGCAAAGTGTCAGGCCCTTAGCCAGCCTCCGCCCACTTTACTAGAGACCAAAACTTTATACTGCATACATGTCCACACACACACACACGCACACACACGCACGCACGATTATAATCACTGCTATAATGTGCTATGTGATTTAAATAACACTTACCTCACTGTACCATCTCCAGTGCTTACTGGCTGTGTGCTCTTAGGCAAGTTACTGAACCTCTCTGTTTCATATTCCTCATCTGTGAAATGGAGGTAATAGTTTCCGCTCCATAGAGTTGTAACAAGAAATGAGATGATACATACAAGGCTCTCAAAGCAGCGCTTGGAAAATACATAGCACTCCATAAATGCTAGCTATTTTTTGCAAAGAAAAAATGTCACTCAATAAATGTTAGCTGTGATTATTATTATTATAAAGTAGAAAATAACACCCACTAAATGTTAGCTAATATTACTAGCTCCTTTGTCCTGACGCTAAGTGGGAACAGAGCCCTGAGTCCAAATACTTCCTAAAGAGGATAAGAAAATGCCCTCCAGTCCCCATGGGGGAGAAAAAAATGTGATGTCAAAACCGTGAAGTGATTACTTTTAATTTGTGCCTGCAGCCCACAACCTCCCAGATGATCTGATAGGCTGAACCAGGCTGCACAGCTTCAGCAGGGCTCCAGAAATTCATGTGCACGTTTCTCTATCTCTTTGCACTTGAAAAAATGGTGAATTCCACTGTGGTAATTGCCACCTTTATCCTGCCGCCTGGGCTGATCGCCTAAGGGGGAAAGTAATTTACAACTTTTATCCCCGCATTTCACCAGTTTTCTGTCCCTCCTGTTGCCTGCCTCCAGAGGAAAGAGAAAGATGCATGAGGAGGGACAGCAGAGCAGATTTTTCTTAGTCCAGGTCTTAATTTACCAAGAATTAGACAGATTGCTACTTAAATGGACCTCTCCCATCACCGAGACCGAACCACGCTGGTTTGTTCCTTTTTTAACCATAAAAGTCACCATCAACCTAGAGATTGTCATACTGAGTGAAGTAAGTCAGACAGAGAGAGACAAATATATGATCTCGCTTATATGCGGAATCTAAAAGAAGGGTATAAATGAACGTATTTACAAAACAGAAACAGTCATGGTTACCAGGGGGGAAAGGTGGGGGGGAGGGATAGATTGGGAGATTGGGACTGACACACACACACACACTACTACATATAACATAGATAACTAATAGGGACCTACTGTAGAGCACAGGGAGCTCTACTCAGTACTCTGAAATGGCCTATATGGGAAAAGAATCTAAAAAAGAGAGGATAGATGTATATGCATAACAGATTCACTTTGCTGGACAGCAGAAGCTAACACAACATTGTAAATCAACTCTACTCCAATAAAAATTTTTTTTAAAAAATCACCATCAGATAATGGGAGGCATCCCAATACAATAACAGTAATAAAAACTGGATAGAGGGACTTCCCTGGTAGCGCAATGGGTGAGACTCAGCGCTCCCAGTGCAGGGGGCCCGGGGTTCAATCCCTGGTCAGGGAACTAGATCCCACATGCATTCCACAACCAAGAATTCACGTGCCATTACTAAGGAGCCCGCATGCTGCAACTAAGGAGGCCACGTGCTGCAACTAAGACCCGGTGCAACCAAATATATAAAATAAATAAATAAATTTTTTTTTTAAAAAAAAGGATAGAAATCAAATTCAGCAGAACCTGCCCTCACTCACCATGGACTTACTTTTGCTCTCCATGCCAGACGGCAGGTCTGTGCTGACTCACATCATTTACCTTTCTCACGTCCTGTTCAGGTGTTGAGATGAGCCCACCTCCGTGTAAGGCAGCCTTTCCCACCGTGGGGACATTTTGGAAATGGTGCTGATGGGGTGTGGGTCTGGGAACCCATTGCTGTGGATCCCTCTGTGGGCCTCCCCTCATCACCTCCTTCAGGCCATCCCGAATACCATCTTGACACGGAAACATCCCCTTCCTAAAGCCCTTTCTTTCCTGTTATGTTTTTCTCAATGTCATTTACCACTATCCGACACCCCCTACACCTTAAATATTTATTTCATTCATTGATCTCTCCCCACCAAAACGTAAGCCCCATAAGAGCACGTAAATTTTTCTGTCTTGTTCTCTCTGTATCCTCACCTCCTGGAACAGGGCTTAGTACTTAGTAGATATTCAGTATTCGATTATCCAACAATTATTTTAATGAGTGTATGTGTGTTTAACAAGGGATGCAAAAAAATGTTATGGTTTGGTAAAAGTGTATCAGGTTTGTACTGAGGTAGATGTTAATTAAGTATTTTAAATGGGACCTTAATATCACTTATATGTGGAATCTAAAATATATAAAAGTACTCTCAGAGAGTAGAATGGTGGTTGCCAGGGGGAGGGGGAGGGGGAAGTGGGGAGAGGCTGATAAAAGGGTACAAACTTTCAGTTATAAGATGAATAGGTCTGAGAAAGAAAAATATCGTATGATATCACTTATATGTGGAATCTAAAAGAAATGGTACAAATGAACTTTTTACAAAACTGAAACAGAATCACAGATGTAAGAAACATGATTACCAAGGGGGAAGTGGGGAGGGATAAATTGGGAGATTGGGATTGACATATACACACTACTATATATAAAATAGATAACTAATAAGGACTTACTGTATAGCACAGGAAACCCTACTCAATACTCTGAAACGGCCTATATGGGAAAAGAATCTAAAAAGAGTGGATATGTGTATATGTATAAGTGATTCACTTTGTTGTACAGCAGAAACTAATACAACATTGTAAATCAACTATAATTTTTTTTTTTTTTTTTTGCGGTACGTGGGCCTCTCACTGTTGTGGCCCCTCCCATTGCGGAGCACAGGCTCCGGACGCGCAGGCTCAGCGGCCATGGCTCACGGGCCTAGCCGCTCCGCGGCATGTGGGATCCTCCCAGACCAGGGCACGAACCCACGTCCCCTGCATCGGCAGGCGGACTCTCAACCACGGCGCCACCAGGGAAGCCCAATCAACTATAATTTAAAAAAATTTTTTTCAAAAGATGAAGGGGGGACTTCCCTGGTGGTACAGTGGATAAGACTCCATGCTCCCAATGTAGGAGGCCTGGGTCTGATCCCTGGTCAAGGAACTAAATCCCACATGCATGCCACAACTAAGACTTCGCATGCTACAACTAAGGAGCCCGCCTGCTGCAACTAAGACCCAGGGCAACCAAATAAATAAATTTAAAAAAAAAAAAAAGATGAAGGGACTTCCTTGGTGGTCCAGCTGGTGAGACTCCATGCTCCCAAGGCAGGGGGCCTGGGTTCGATCCCTGGTTGGGGAACTAGATCCCACATGCACGCTGTGACGAAGATCCCACGTGCTGCAACTAAGACCCAGCGTAGCCTAAATAAATAAATAAAAATAAACCTTTTTTAAAAAACAAAAGGTAAATAAAATGAAGTGAAAAGATGAATAGGTCCGAGGATCTATGTATAACATAGTGACTATAATGGGTAATACTGCACCGTGTAATTGAAATTTGCAATTTCAACAGAGTAACAGAGTAGAATTTGTGTTCTCACCAAAAAAAAAACAAAAAACAAAGAGATAAATATGTGAGGTGAGAGGTGACGGATGTGTTAATTAGCTCTGCTGTGGGAATCCTTTCACAGTGTATATATGTGTATATCAAATCATCACGTTGCACACCTTAAATATATTACAATTTTGTCAGTTATACCGTGATAAAGCTGAAAAAAATAAAAATAAAAGGAACCTTAAATTCCAATTAGGCTCTATTCAATAAAGTTTTACAGGGATGAAGCAAAGTGTGAAGCCAGCTGAAGACGGGGGCATAAGTGGATTATTCACCCGCAACTGGATACGTGTCCTGCGGCCGAGCAGGACAGCCTGGACCTCAGGAAGAGCGCGGTAGAGCCTCCCAGGTGCTCGGAGCGCCGGCCAGGCTGTGAGGACGCGGAGTTCTTAGCGCCCGATTCTCATCTCGCCCAGAGCTACACCTCCCCAGATGCCACACATCCCTCAACAAACCATCGGCGCAGACCCCCGCTTGGACACAAGCTTGGGGGTTTCCTCTGCAGGGTGTTTCCTACACCAGCCACGTGCTTCCGTCCGGTGGGCAGATGGTCACGGGGCGGGCGGGACCCCTGCAGCACCTCGGCGCGCCCCGGGCCTGCAATTGACCAGAGGGGTCATGCGTCCTCCTCGGCTCCAATCAGCGTCTTCCCGGGGCTAATATACCCGCCCCGGAAGAGAGGAGGCTCCCCTCCCCCCATGGCGCTGCTGACCCCCAAGGATCTTAACTTAAGGCTGCTCTTGGCCACTTTGCCTCTACAAAGAGTAGAAAGAGCGGACAACTGAGCTAAGAGATTCGATGGTGTTTGCTGAGCTCCCGGACCTGAGATACAGCGGCAGTTTTCGCGGAGAGGCACCAGTCAACTCCTGTTCCCCCGGAGTAAGTCTGAGCTTAGTTTCTGTCCCTTGCCATCGGAGGTCTGGTGAATGGGATGAATTTGAGAAGCTGCAGTCGTTTGTCATTCAGTGCCTGTGTAGGCACTGGAGGCAGCAAAGGCAGAGAGAGGCGGCGCTTGGCCGGCGTGTGTACCAGACCCTCCCCTCACCACCGCCCGGCTTCGGGCAGCCTCACTTCTCATCCCAGACGCGCTGGGATGCTCGGCCCCACACCAGCCTCCGCGCCTCCCTCCCCACGGTGTGTCTCTGCCCGGGGCCTCTCGCACTCGGCGGCAGGTGGGATGCCTGGGGGTCCCATGCAGCAGCCGCATGCACCAGCACCCAGAAACAGGGGCCTCGCCGACAGGGAGCAGCCCTGACCAGTGAGGCTCGGAACTCAGTGGCTAAACACCTCTCCTCCTCCGCCACTCCAGGAGCGGCAGCTGAGTGACAGCTCCTTGAACTGACTTTCCCACCTGCCTGTTGTACTCCCCCCTGTAAACACTGCTGCCCCTAGAATCGGCTCCCAAGAAAACTACACACACATGTCAACCCCAGGCTCTGCTCCTGGAGAACCAAGGATAAGACCGACCATCGGGGGTGACGGTTCCATGGGTCCCGACATTCGGGCACAGCTTCATGGAGTCACGGAGTGCCCTGAAGTCGCATGCACAACTCTTTTGAACGCACACACGTGAACTTCTGCGGGGAGAGTGTCCGTAGCTTTCATCCCATCTCCAAAGAGGAGGTGAGGGGTAAAAGCTTAAGAAACTGTTGAGCTGCGGAGGAAGGTTTGAAGAAGACTGTACCTGGCAGACGTGGCTCTTCACTCCCTGCCCCAAATGCTGCCGCTCCCTTCTCCCCAGACGGTATCCCAAGCGTATTTGGGTGCCTGTAATCTCAATTAAAAACGATCGCTTCCTTTTCAGCTGGGGTGGCCAGGGGCCCACACACAGCGAGATCGAGGCAGACGTCTGTGGCACAGGCTTCCGAGAAAACGCTTTTGATCTCTGCTCTTCCTGAAGCCTGCTGACCTTGACCTTTTATCTGGCTGGAGCATAGAAGTGATAAGAACAAATGGGGCAGCTCTCCTGCAGTCATGGGACTGGAAACCCAAGCTTTTCTCTGAGGACATGGAAAGCTGGAAAGAGCATTACCCCCTTCACAAGAGCAGCCTCCAAATCTACAACATCATGACTTTTCGTGAGTCCACTAGCAAACGGAGGTCAGGGAAACTACCCAGCCTGAAATGTGGTCTGAAAAGACAGACCCCTCTAAGGAGAGGAGGGCGTGAGTGTTGGCTCACACGAGGCAGGGCATGGGGGAAATGGGGCCAAGCCAGTAAGGAGAGTTCAGCAAAAGAATTGCAATGAATTTGGAAAGGCCAATGTGGGCTAGGTGAGAGCACACAGCCCTCGGCCACTGCAGACACAGGGGAGTTCACACCCCATCCCAGGCCCTTCTCCATGACCCCAGCAGGTGCTCAGAGGAAGAGGGTGGCAGGTGGGAGCCTGGAGGCAACCTCTCAACAGGGCTCACCAGAGAAGTGAGTGGCCACCACTGAGAAGGCATGACGTCTGCCTGGACCTTCTCCCCCAGGCACCAAAGTCCTGAAGTTGCTGTAGAAGGACAGCCAACACTGCACCCCAGGGCACTGGGAAGAACCTGTGCAGCTAGAGGAAGGGGAGACACCACCCTCTGTCCCCAGAGAGGGGCAGAGAGATCCCTTTGTACTGGGAGAGGGGCAGAGCCACTGGGGACATCCACCCGAGATGCAGGAACTCAGGCCACCTGAGCCTGAGGCCAACCAGGGAAACAGAATTCCCACCGTCCCACTTCCAGGCTGGCAGCACTCGGCACCCTGGTAATGGGAGAGGCGAGAGCATGGGGAGCTGTTCTGGCTGACGAGAAAGGCCTGGAGCTAAAAGTGGGGCCAGAACACTGAGGGGCTCCCTCTGCCGAGCCAACCCCACCGCAAGTGCAGGGCTATGCCAGCCGAGTCTGAGGCCTGTGCAGCACTGATGGTAACCACGGCGACAGAACCCAAGCCAGCTCTACTCCCGACCAGACTGACTGAGCATGCACACACATGCACACAGGCATACACATACTTGCATATACACATACATACGCACGCACATATACACACGTGTATTGCACACATGCGCACATACACGTGCACGCACTGCATTCACACATATGCAAGGCACAAGCAAGCATGTGCTCACCCATGCACACACAAGGCACACACACGTACACGCGCACACACGTGTGCGCACATATACACACTGCATTCACACACGTGCGCAATGCATACACGCGCATGTGCACAAATGCACACATATGCATGCACAGGTGTGCATTCACACGCACATGCACAAGCAAACGTGCTCACATGCACACAAGGCATACGCACACACGCATAACATGCATAGACACAGTGCATACCCGTGCATTAAAATACATGTTTATACATGCATGCATACTTGCACATACATGCCTTTCCACACATGCACAAGCACACGTGTGCACTAGTGCACACACACACACACTAATGGCCTAGCAGAAAAGAGCTGCACCCCTTTCCTGGCATGAATACTGTTGACCTCAGTCTCCACTGTTTTACACCTGATGCCCAGCATTTATTCTAAAAGTATGACACACAAAAATAGCAAGAAAAAGCAACACACTGCCTAGAGACAAAACAATCAAAACTATGTCAGAAAGTTACAAATAATAACCCTGACTAAAATGTTAAATGCTTTAGTGGGAAAGTGTGACAGCATATATGGACAAAGGGAAAGTTCTGCAGAAAGATGGAAATTATATGAAGGAGTAAAATGGAAATGCTGCCGCTAAAAGTAAAACATATAACACACCAGACACTCCTGCCACGAGCTCATCAGTAACAGTAAAACATATAACACACCAAGCACTCCTGCCACGAGCTCATCAGTAAAATGAAAGAAAAGGCTGAGAATAGGGGAGTGAGGAGAGACTGGTCCTGGGTATAGAGTTTCTTTGGCCGGGGGGGGTGGGTGATGAAAATGTCCTGAAATTGGACAGCAGGGGGTTGCGCAACCTTGCGAATACACTAAAAGCCACTGAATTTTGCACTTTAAAAAAGTGAGTTGGATGGACCTAGAGAGTATTGTGCTCAGTGAAATGTCAGACAGAAAAAGACAAATACTGTATTTTTTTACTTATATGTGGAATCTAAAAAATAAAACAAATGAGCAAACATAACAAAACAGAAGCAGACTCATAAATACAGAAAACAAACTAGTGATTACAAGTGGGGATGGCAGTGGAGGAAGGGGATCAAGAGGTATAAGCTACTATGTATAAAATAAATAAGATACGAGGATGTAATGTACAGCACAGTGAATATAGCCAGTATTTTAAAATATCCTTATATGGAGTATAATCTATAAAAATATCAAATCACCATGTTGTACACCTGAAACTAATGATATTGTAAGTCAGCTCTACTTCAGTTTTAAAAATGAAAGAGAAATAAACACTTTTTCAGACAAACGCAAATTGGAAGATTTCATTGCCAGCAGACAAGCACTGCTAGAAATGTAAAAGAACAGTATGCCACTGGACAGAAACGTGGATCTACACAAGGAAATGAATCTATCCAGAAATGGTTACAATTGAGATTTTTTTTTTTTTTGCGGTACGCGGGCCTCTCACTGTTGTGGCCTCTCTGGTTGTGGAGCACAGGCTCCAGACGCGCAGGCTCAGCGGCCATGGCTCACGGGCCCAGCCGCTCCGCAGCACGTGGGATCCTCCCGGACCGGGGCACGAACCCGTGTCCCCTGCCTCGGCAGGCGGACTCTCAACCACTGCGCCACCAGGGAAGCCCCTTATTTTTAATTGCTATAAAAACTAAATTGTCCAGAAAAGGAGTAGAACATGCTGTAGGTTGATAGCATATGTGAAAGTATAATGTATGAAAAATACCACAGAAGAAAGGAGGGGAAAAGTGGGAGCACACAGCTGTGAGGGGTCTGCACTACACTTAGTGGTACAATATGATAGGAAGGTAGCATGTGACCTATTAAAGAAAGATATCTTAAGATAACCACTGGAAAAAAGTATAGTAAACCTTAGGACAGCCACTGGAAAAAAATATTATGGAGGTATAAATAGTAAGCTAATAATAATACATAAAATGGAATCATAGCAAATTCTGAATTAATCCAAAAGCAGACCAAAAACAAGGGCTAAGGGGAGAAGGAAGGACCAACGGAACAAATAGAAAATAACTGGCAAAAAAAAAGTAAAGAAAATAACTAGCAAGGAGAATAGATTTTACTCAGTCATTGCATTGAATCTAGATGATCTGAACACATCAAATAAAAGACAGAGATTCCCAGACTGGATAAAATAGAAAGACCAAACCATATACTGTCGACAAGAAACACTTTTTAAATATAAATACACAGCAAGGTTAAAAATTAAAGTAGACAGAAGAGGTATATCTTGCAAACACTAAACAAAAGAACACTGAAGCGGCTATGTTATCAGACAAATTAGACTTCAGAACAGGAGATATTATCAGGGATAAAGAGAGTCATTACATTACAAAGGGATGAATTCAGCAACAACACATAACAGTCCTAAACATGTGTGCAACGGACAAAAGAACCACAAAGTACATGATACAAAAACTGGTATAAGTGAAAGGAGAAATAGGCAAACCTACAGTTATATCTGGAGACTCCTCCCTCAGCAGTCAATAAAATAAGTAGGCAGAAAATCACTAAGGATACAGATCTGACCAACACTAGCAATGTACAATTCTGACATATATAATGACATTTATAAAACACTCCACTCGACAACTGAGAAATGATATCCTTTTAAGTGCACATAAAACATTAACCAAAATAGATCATATTCAAGTACACATAAAACATTAACCAAGATTGATCATAAAAATAAAAACCTCAACAAATATAAAATATTGAAATCATGTAAGGTATGTTCTCTAATCAATGGAATTAGACTAGAAATCCAAATGAAAGAAAGGTATCTGGATTTGAGGTGATTAAAATGTTCTAAAATTAGATTACGGTGATGCTTACATGACTCTGTCAATACACTAAAAATACTGTACACTTTAAATGGATGAACTTTATAGTATATAAATGACCAGAACTACCAAGTGAGTTTATCACAGTCACATGAAACAAAGTCAACATAAAAAATTTACTGTATTTTGATATGCTAGCAATGAATAATCAGAAATTAAAATCTAAACGTCATTTATAATAGTGCCCCAAAATGAAATAGGTATAAATCTAAATATGTACAAAGAGCACCTAAATAAATGGAGTAGATAATTGAATACTGTTAAAATGTCCATATTCTCCCCCAGATGATCCCACTCAGATCTCAATTCTACAACCCCAATCAAAATCCCGCCAGGGTTTTTTGGTAGAAATCAACATGCTGATTCTAAAATGAACGTGTAATGAAACTGGAATAGCCAAAACTATTTTGGAAAATATGTACGAAGTTGGAGAACTTTAATACCTGGTTTCAAGACTTACTATAAAGCTGCAGTCATCAATAGAGTGTGGTATTAGCAAAATGTTATACATTTATGTGGATGAAATAAAAAAGAGAAGGCAGAAGTAAACTTAACCTATACTGTTAATTGATTTTCAACAAAGGGAACACAATGGAGAAAGGGTACGTTTTTTTCAATATATGGGGCCGGAACTATTGGACAGTCAGAAGCTAAAAAGGACTCTCAACCCATACCTCACCACACAGCGAAAATTAACTCAACTTGAATCATAGTTCTAAACATAAAATCTAAAACTATAAAACTTCTAGAAGAAAACATGGTGGGGGGGGGAATACTTGTGACCTTGAGTAGGGCAAAGACTTATTAGAAAAGACACAAAAAGTACAAACCATGAAAGAAAAAGTGAGAAATCGGACTTCATCCAGTTAAACGAAATTTTAAACCTAAGCTCTTGGAAAGACAGTGGTTGGAAAATGAAGACAAAAGACTGGAAGAAAATACCTGCAAAACGTGTATCTTGACAAAAGACTCAAATCTCAAAACAACTCAGTACAAAATGGATAAGGATCTTGAGGAGACACTTCACCAAAGAAGATATATTGATGGAAAATTAGCACATGTAAAGACGTTCAGCAGCTCTGGCCATGATGCCAATGCACATTAAAACCACAAGGATTACACCCGTATTAGACTGATAAGAAACTATAAGACCAAGTGCTGGTGAGGAGACAAATCCGCTGGAAGTCTCAGACATTACTGTTAAGAATGGTGCAGCCATTTGAAATACAAGTTTGCAGGTCTGTATAAACCTGAACGTATCCCCATCAGATGACCCAACAATCCCACCTCTAGGTGCGTACTGAAGAGAAATGAAACATGTTCACACAAAAGCCTAGATGCAGATGTTCCTGGCAGGTTTACTCATAATCTCCAAAGACTAGAAGCAACCCAAATGTCCTTCAACCAGTGAATGGATCGACAAACCATACCCATAAAAGGGATATCCGTAAAAGAGTACTTCTCAGTTTTTCTAAAAAGGAGAAATCTTGATACACACAGCAGCATAAGTCTACATTCATTATCCCAAGTGAAAGAGGGAGTTCATTCCTATGAGTTCCTTCTTATAAAGACAAAACAGTGGAGACAGGAAAGAAAGCAGTGGTTGTCTGGGTGGGGGTGAAAGGAGATGTTAGTTATAAAGGGGCACAAGGGAAAGTTTGGGGGGTGTTGAGTTTGTTCTATATCTTGGTATGGTGGTGGTTACCTGACTCTATGTGTTTGTCAAAACTCACCGAACTAGACTCTAAAAAGGGTGATTTTTCTGTACATATGAATTATATATATAAACCTGCCCCCAAAGTCATGTATGCTTATAATGGCAGAGCCAAGGGTGAGAAGGAGCTTGGGTCTTTAATGACATCATGGAGCTACCATACCTGTCCCTCTATTTAGCTAAGCCACTGGAGCCTAGTTTCAGTTACGTGTACTTGAAAATAATCTCCAACTGATACAGGATGCCATGTTGATTTGGACATCATCATGATTACGCATCTTAGGTGATTTCTCAGCCCACTTTGTGTCTGAACTCGGCCACTTAAGCAGTCATGGGTACCTACCTACAAGTCCGTGTTCGTTTTCATCTGCCTGCAACTGAGAAATAAACAACTCTAGATATTAAGATATTAAGAAATGGGAGCAGCGCCAGTGAGGGACTAAATAACCATCACGTGTCATTATCACCACCATCACCATGTGAGCAATTAACATGCCCTCCAGCAAACAATCGGACTTGCTTCCCCAAAATCGCCTCCTTGAAGACTGTGTCAACCCGGGTGCTTTCCGTTGGAAAGGACAGAAAATCAAACTCAAGACAGGCTTAAACAAAAGGGGAAGAAGTTACAAAAAGTCCAGAGGATAATACGGCCATATTCAGAACACAGTCAACGTCATCAGAAATTTAGTTTTTCTCTATTTGTCAGTCTCTACTTACTTTCCGTTGCCTCAATTCTCTAGGAATGGAGAAAGAATAACACAAAGAGTGGATATATGGTTAAGTATAATATACTACACTTCCCCCCCCAAAGTTCTTTTAAACATGTTGACAGCTGAAAGCAAAATCATATTATAATAATAATAACAACAACAACATTGACCCATGGAGTCATTAATGTATGTGAATGTAATATGTAAGACGACCATGCACAAAGAGAAGGCGGTAAAGGAAACTATAGAGGGACAGGATACCTATGTTCAAACTGAAGTAGTAATATTCTAAATAGGCTGTGAAAAGTCGAGAATGCATTTTTGTAATCTCGCAGAGAGACATAGTCAAAATGAAAATAATAAATAAAATGAAATGCTAAGATACAATTCAATAAACCAAAAGGAGTCAGGAAAGAGGAAATAGAAAAATAAAAAATTAACCAAAAAAATAATAAAATGGTAAATTATATACAACACACCAATTTTAAGACAGAAACTGTCAGATTAGATTTTATATGATGACCTAAGTATATATGCTGGCCACAAGAAACTCACTCACACATAGTGATATAGATAAGTTAAAAGTAAGAGAATGGAAAAAGATATACTAACCCCCTCCAAAAAAAAGCTGAACTGGTTATATTAATATCAGACAATATAGACTTCAGAACAAAGAGAAATACTGAAGATAAAGAGGAATAACACATATATAAAAAAGTCAACTCATCAAGAAAATATAACAATACTAAATGTGTATGCACCTAACTACAGAGCTTCAAAACACATGAAAAAAAAAATGACAGAATTGAGAGGAGAAAGAGACAAACCCACAATAAGATTTGGAGACTTTTGGGGCTTCCCTGGTGGCGCAGTGGTTGAGAGTCCGCCTGCCGATGCAGGGGACGCGGGTTCGTGCCCCGGTCCGGGAGGATCCCACATGCCACAGAGCGGCTGGGTCTGTGAGCCATGGCCACCGGGCCTGCGCGTCCGGAGCCTGTGCTCCGCAACGGGAGAGGCCCATGTACCAGAAAAAAAATAATAATAATAAGATTTGGAGACTTCAATACTCCTCTCACAGTAACAGATAGAACTAGGAGACAGAAAGTTAGAAGGGATTCAGAAGAAATGATCAACCATCTGGATCTAATTGGCATTTATGGAACACTCCACCCAACAACAGCAGAATACACAGCTACACATGAAGCATTCACCAAGATGGATCAAATCCTAGGCCATAAAACAAATCTTAACCAATTTAAATAAGTGAAATCATACAAGTATGCTCTCTGGACATAATGAAATTGAACTAGGAATCAATAACAGAAAAGGAACAGGTAAATTTCCAATCACTTGGAAACTGAACAGCAGACTCCCAACTAATCCGTAGGTAAACAAGGAACACTCAAGGGAAATTAGAAAAAATTTTTAATGCAGCGGAAAGGAAAATGCAACATATAAAATTTTATGGATTACAGCTAGCCTAGTGCTTAAAGGGAAATTTATAGCATGGAATGAGTATATTAAAAGAAGAAGAGATCCCAAGTCAATAAACTAAGGTTTCATGTTAAGACTAGAACAGAAAGAGTAAAACTCAAATCAAACAGAAGGAAAGAAGTGTTTTGCTAAGACATTACAGGTCACCAAAGATTTCTGAGCCAGTAAATTGTTGCAGAAATTAAGGCATCTAGACAATTTCTCAGCTTAGAAATCTTCAGTGATATATAATTACTCACCAAAAAGAGACTGGTTACTAATATGTCCCTCTCTGTTATGGTGCCACACGATTACCCAATATCACCCTCTTCCCCTTCCAGTGTTCCAACCAAACTGAATACTTCAACTACCACCATTCACCCCTTCCTGCCCCTTTTGTTCACATGACTCCACTTGGAATTTCCTTGCCCATTTTCACATTAAGTCTAAATCCTACCCAATGTTAGGATAAAGTGTCTCCATCCTCCGTCCAGCATATTGAATACTGAATATTAAGGTGCCGTCTTAAGTGTCTTAATATGCATTATTTTGCCTAGTATTTCTGATAATTCTATGAGGTAGATAGTAATCTTTTCCATATTTTATAAGTAAAGAAAGTGAGGCACAGACCATTAAATAACTTGCCAAAGATCACACAGGTAATAAAAAGGGGAACAGGTAATTGAACTCAGACAGCCTGGCTCCTGAATTAACCCTCCCAACCACTGCCTCCCTTCTCTGGACCCTCAAAATATCATGTCTACACCTAACTTGTGTCCCCTATTAAATCCTTCCTTGAATTTTGAGTTTTTGTGTCCTTAACTCTCTTATTAGAGTATTAGTTCCTAGAGCACAAAGGCCAGGTCATATCGACTTTCTATTAAATTGAATTCAGGCTTAATACAAATTTGTGGGATGGAGGGAGGGAGGGAAGATGTATTGGTCAGGGCTCTCCAGATAAACTGAACAAGTAAATATATATCAAGTAAATATATATATATATATATATATGGATAGATAGATAGATGTATAGAGACACAGAGATATGGAGAGAGAGATTGATTTACTACAACAAATTGTCTCATATGATTATGGAAGCTAAGAAGTCATGAAATAGTGCTCAGCTGTGGCCTTTTTTCTTGCACCCACTACTACCTTCCCCTCCCCAAATACTGTTTTTAACGCATCCACACCGTCACAGAAGCTTCAGCTGGGAGAAGTGATCTGTGGATAAGCTTCATGTACACCCATAAACCCATCATCTTAGAAGACCCTGGATAAAACACCTCATTGTCTGCAGTCCCCCTGCCATTCTCTTTTCAGAGGATTTGTTTATTATTAAACATTTATTGAGCATCTACTACATACCAGCTACTCTTCCATACCAGCTATTCTTCTTCTGGGAATGGAGCAGTGAACAAGAAAAACAGTTGTCTGCCCTCCAGGAATGTATATTCCAGTAAGAGAAACACACAAGACATGAGTAAACAAAAAAATTGAAAATTGAAAATTGTGATAAGTGTTTTAAATAAAATAAAACACTGGTGTTCGTGACTGGATGGAGAGAATGGAAGTGTGACTCTAGATGATGGTCTGGGAGGGCCTTCCTTGCTAACAGGTGATATTTGAGCTGAGTCCTGAGTGATTTAATGGAACCAAACATGCAAAACTGAGGGAAGAGCATGCCAGATGAAGAAAGATTAAATTCCCTAAGGCAAAAGTGAGCTCGGTATCTGCAAGAATTCGAAAAACTGATGTGGCTAGAACACAGAGTGGTCCAAAAAGAAGGTGGAAGATGCAGGGACCAGACCGTGAACAGCTCTGTAGACCATGGATTCAACGTAGAATGGGAAACCACTGGAAGGTTTTGAAGAGGAGAGAATGTGAGCTACTTGATATTTTTAAAAGACTGCTCCAGTGGCTGTATAGATAGAGAGTAGATTATTGGAGGGCAGGGCACCACTGCAGGCAGGACATCTGGTTTACATGAGGTTGGGCACCATAGATAGGAAATCCAGTTTAGAAACTTTGGGGGACATCAAACCAGGAGGGAATGGTGGCTTGGACAGGGTGGTGGCCGTGGGGATGAAGAGGTACTTTGGAAATAAAGCCGGTGGGACTTGATGATGGATTGGATGAGGCCAAGGAGAGACCCTGACAAGTCTACACTGTCTCCTGGGCTATTGGTTTGAGCAGCCAGGTAGATGGTGAAACCGAGCAGGACCCTGGGGGGCTCCTGGGCATGGAAGCCTTTCTGTGTCCCCCATTTCTTATCTGTAGGGAATAGGCTTCAGCCTCCATGACCCTCCCTGAGATCCAAAGGGCAGGTTCAAACAGTTGCTAATCAGGGAAGGGAGGGGATGCAGAGACAAGGGGGGAGCAGTCAGGAGACAATAGTGCAGCCTTGGGGCAGGTCCTGGTTCTGCCTCAAGGGATACACAGAACAGTATCTTTGAGCTCTTCTGAAGAACTAAACCCCCAACAAATGGAAGATGTTAACTACCTGATGAAGCGTTCTTCATTCCAGGGAGAAGGTCATCAGGAGATCTCCTGAGGCCAGGTTAAAGGAATGCAGGCCCTAATCCTTATAAGCAACCCCATCCTTGAACCGTTGCTATAAAACTCCTCAGTAAGTCCTCCCAGTTTGGGACTCACAATTTTTCAGGGCCCAAGCCGGCTGTGTTCCCCCTTGCCTGGCAAAGCGATAAAGCTGTTTTTTTCTACTTCACTCTGTCTCTGAGATCCGACTCGGCACCTGTGCACAGAGGCCAAATTCTCAGCATCAGTGGTTCTGCAATTTAAGAAGAAGAAAGAAGCTGAATAGGAACTGGCTGGTGGCAGCAGGAAACTGGAATCCAGGGGGAGGAGGTACTGAACCCACTGGAAATAGAGAATTAAACAGATTCCAAGGGATTCCCCACCCCCTCTGCCAGGGTCCACATGGCCTCAGATGGTGACCGGTGTGAGCTGTGAGTCCTGGCATGAAGGCAGATTGCTGGAGCACATCCTCACCCTGCTGCCGTGTTGGGGGCCCTCAAGGAGTGGCCTGGACACTGGGAGACTCAGGGGACTTGTGAGAACATCAAAAAATGTGAAAGCTTCCCACTTGGGATCCAAGTACAGATCTGCTATGAGGCAGAAGAAGGGACACGGGGACCCCTGAGGGCTCCTGGAGTCCCCACATCTCAAGGTTGTATCATACATCACAGCTCCTTGGTCTACTCCACAGCATGGGCTGGTGGAGCTCTTGAGAATTCACACACTGCCCACAAGAACCACTTCAGAAACCGCCTGCATAACTAAAAACGTCCTTCTTGACTTTTTGGTTTATAATTTTAAGGGGTGGAAACACCCGCTACTCAGTTTGCTTTCTGAAGTGTGTTTATCTCCACTTCAGTGGAGTGGTCCCGCTGTGTCCATCCCTGGGTCCCAGCGGCTGGAGTTGTTAACAAAAGAGCCATTCACGGCCCCATAGACCTCTCCCTAGGATCCTTCTAGGGGGCTCACCCATATTTATTTGTTTTCAGTGTGGCGTTTTGCTAAGTGTCCGTGGAATGTACCTCTCTTGCCAACTGAGCTGGAACAGAACAGGAAAGGATGCAGCTGATACTACAGTCAATTCCTTAAAAGTAACTTTGGAAAAAACAAGAACAAAGCACCCGCTCTGTTTCTATTCCTTCTCCGCTATCACAGATCTTTCCAGAATATAAGGTCCCTTCCTTTGATCTTTTCTTCTGAGACCCTAGAGCACGATTAGACCCAATGTCAATCTCAGAGCCCTCAAACCCCAACCAACCTCTGTTGTTTAATGAAATCACTTGGAATTCAATAGATTAGATGTGATTTTGGCTAGTAGGTATGTCAAAGCAGGGAGGGGAACGAACTTATTCAAACTCTCCCTTTCTGGCTGACAGAAATCTCATCAGTGTTTTGTTTTTCGTTCATTGGGTTTTTTGGTTTGTATGTTTCTTTGCCTTCGGGTTTTTTTGTAATCTCACTTTGTCCCAAAGAAGATAATACACAGTTTCACTTTTAAAAAGCAAAAAGACAAATTCACTTGGAATTTAGTTGATAATATAGCTAAGAGACCCCTACGTATCGCTGGTCTTAAAATCTTTCATAAATCCTGGGAGAAAAGAGTTGAACAAACTTCCAGCTGCTCCGTTTCATCCCTGGTCAACCTCATTTCCCGTAAAGACTTACAACCCGCTAAAAATTCCAGAGAAGACAGGTTGCCTCACATAGCACTGTTTCTAAAGCAAAGTGATGACTGCCATTGACTGCTTATAGGGGTCTGACACTTCTCTCATGAGAAACGGAATAAAAACAGATGCTGTTAGTGGAATGATTTTGCTGATGGCGGAATGGTTTCGAGGACCAAAAGCCACAGTGCATTTATAGATTTGGGGTACAGGGGAGATGGGTGGGGGAAGAAGAGTGTAAGTATGCTGATCTGGACTTCCCTGGTGGCGCAGTGGTTGGGAGTCCACCTGCCAATGCAGGGGACACGGGTTCGAGTCCTGATCCAGGAAGATCCCACATACCACAGAGCAACTAAGCCTGTGAGCCACAACTACTGAGTCCACGAGCCACAACTACTGAGCCCGCGTGCCACAACTACTGAAGCCCATGTGCCTAGGGCTCGTGCTCTGCAACAAGAGAAGCCACTGCCATGAGAAGCCTGTGCACTGCAATGAAGAGTAGCCCCTGCTCACCGCAACTAGAGAAAAGCCCACGTGCAGCAACGAAGACCCAACGCAGCCAAAAATAAATAAGTATTAAAAATCAATAAATAAAATAAAATGACAAAAAAAGTATGCCAATGCTCAAATTGTCCTTTTGAAATAGTGTTCAACCCTCAGCCTCAGGGGGTCAAGGGACAGTAGAAAACATCTGTCCAGTGATTACTGATGTTAATTGCTGGATTTTTTCACGTTTGCCACAGAGTAGAGTAATCCAGGTCATGGAACTCAGATACCTAAACAGTTCATGTGTCTCAGTCTGAATGATTTTATTTCCGTGACCCAAAATTTCGGATGTCTCTAAACCACACCTAAGAAATTGTCTCAGAATGTGAAGAATTTTTGAAATTACAAAGTTTTTATGCCCTAAGCTCATCTGTTTCTCTCACATTTAACAATTGCAAATTGTTCCACAACGTTGAAGAAAAATATGTTCTTTCTGCAATCATTAAAGATCCTACTTCCTGAATCCTGAACTTAATCTCTTACAGGCTACTTTAAACTAGTTAATTCCTGTTATTAATGTTAATATGCAGGTTGCATGGGCATCAATTATGCACCTCATTCCTTTTCTGTCTCTTTATCAAATTATTCCTGTAATGGCAGGAATGATCCTTTTCTTTATTTCCCTTGTATTTGTACTCAGAGCTTATCAGACAAAGAGCATGACACATACTAATTATAAATGTAGAAAATAATGCTGTTTTTATTCAATTTAAATTAATGATATTAAACTACTCAACAGTATATTCTTCATTTCTTTCTTTCTTTCTTTCTTTCTTTCTTTATTTTTGGCTGCATTAGGTCTTCGTTGCTACACCCAGGCTTTCTCTAGTTGTAGTGAGCAGGGTCTACTCTTCATTGCGGTGCGCGGGCTTCTCATTGTGGTGGCTTCTCTTGTTGTGGAGCACAGGCTCTAGGCACATGGGCTCAGTAGTTGCAGCTCGATGGCTCTAGAGCGCAGGCTCAGTAGTTGTGGAACATGGGCTTAGTTGCTCTGCGGCATGTGGGATCTTCCCGGACCAGGGCTCGAACCCGTGTTCTCTGCATTGGCAGGAGGATTCTTAACCACTGCGCCACCAGGGAAGCCCAGTATATTCTTCTGAGAGCAGTTGGTTTAGGTTCGAAATCATATCCTGTAGTGGGGGATGGTGGACTGGCCAAAATCTGTTTGAAAACTGGAGTATGTCCTAGGGCAAAAGGCTCCCAATCTGTACACGGACAATGTCAGGAAAATCTTCTCAAAATCATTTGCAAGTTCAGAATGAAGTACTTCCAAGGAGTACAAAGCACCATGAAGGCCGTTGTGTAGGAAAAGAACAAACCATTGCTTATAAAACAGCAAGACAGATTAACCTTAACTGTGCAGACTGTCACATACCTTATTTAGACCTACAGGAATGGCCATTATATAAGTGGGAGGAAAAAAACCCTTGCATGTAGCCCTGCTCCAAAAGCGTAACTGTTTCTATAACCAGTCTTGTTTTCCTTGAATCTGTGCCACTGCTGAACTGGACATCCAGAGGAGTCCAGAATCTAAGACCTTTAAGAGCCAAAGCAGAGGCAGTGGCACAGTGAAGCTTTCATTCATTTTGGAAAATGAGAAAATATATCTGAAACCATGACCTTCTGAGATTTTAACAAGCATGTTTTTAGTTTTCTTTAACATTTTGTCTCTGCACTCATGAGGAGCTCCTCAGTCAGGCCAACTACTAGATACTGCGAAGTCTTGGTAGAAGTAGATTAGATCACACCCCTTTCTGTCACCATCTTCATCATCATCATCATCTTCTTCATCATCACCATAGACGACATCATCCTCATCACCATAGATGACATCATC